>NC_089800.1:79670371-79802871 GCF_029633855.1 Hoplias malabaricus
GTGCTGCTGGAGTTTTTAAACTCTCCACACTCCACCAGACTGTATTAGACACACCAACCTTGTTGGCCCCCCTTGTAAATGCTACTGCTACAACTACCAAAAAAACACACTTGAGACCAGGGGAGAGGGAGGGTAAGACAACAGGGACAGAGAGGGAAATGAGAGAATGATGGAAGGAGTGAAGAAGAGAGAAGCATGCAGGAGAGCAGAAGTGAAGAAGACAACAGTCTAGAACGCCAAATTAAAGAGAACCAAGAACTGCAGGAGAAAAACCCAAGTAACAAATATCCAAACAAATATACAGGGTAAAATTATGTTGTTTTCTCTCTTGTTTTCTCTCTCTCTCTCTCTCTCTCTCTCTCTCTCTCTCTCACACACACACACACACACACAGATTAGATAAGGCTATTCTCTTAGCTCTGCTCTTCCACTCTTTATTCTTTCTTCTGCTTTCACCTCTCAGCTGAGGTTTACTGGCCTGTGTGTGTGTGTGTGTGTGTGTGTGTGTGTGTGAGAGAGAGTGAGTATTAGGGGGAGGGGTTTCAGGACAATTCTAAATCTTTGGAGACAATTCCTCATTGTCCCATTCAAGGTCCTAATTCACTGCGTGTGACAGAGGGGAGGGCAATATGGGCGTCCAGTTAACTGCCCGATAAGGCCACTACTGTGTGCCATTCATAGTGTGGAGTTCACTACGAAAAAGAAAGCAAAGAGGGACAAGTGCTTGTTTGAGTGTTTGTTTTTGTCTGAGAAGAAAAGGTTTACATATTTTTCAGTATCTTGATGGGTATTTCTGCCTCAGTTCATGTGCCACCAACAAACGTGTTTTGTCTTTTTCTGTATTGTAATTTTGATCAGCATTATCATTCCAGCAACTTTCCCTGTACTTAGACGAGAAAAGATAAACTCACTGACTCAAAACTCACTTAAAATATTGATATGGGTTGAGATGATTAAGGGGCGACACGGCGGCGCAGCAGGTAGTGTCGCAGTCACACAGCTCCAGGGGCCTGGAGGTTGGGGGTTCGATTCCCGCTCCGGGTGACTGTCTGTGAGGAGTTGGTGTGTTCTCCCTGTGTCCGCGTGGGTTTCCTCCGGGTGCTCCGGTTTCCTCCCACAGTCCAAAAAAACCACACGTTGGTAGGTGGATTGGCGACTCAAAAAAGTGTCAGAATGTGTGTGTCTGTGTTGCCCTGTGAAGGACTGGCGCCCCCTCCAGGGTGTATTCCCACCTTGTGCTCAATGATTCCAGGTAGGCTCTGGACCCACCGCGACCCTGAACCGGATAAGCGGTTGCAGATAATGAATGAATTATCATTAATTAGCAGATAATGAGATGATTAACCAAGTAATACTTAATTTCACTATCATCATGTTGCTAGCAGCCAGAGTATCTCATTGCTGTCCAAAGCAAAACATTCATCCATTCATTCTTGTATTCATTCATTCGTATATTGTCTGTAAGCGCTTATCTAGTTCAGGGCAGCGGTGGGTCTGGAGTCTACCCGGAATCCATGGGCGCAAGGTGGGAGCACACCCTGGAGGGGGTGCCAGTGCTATGATGGGCGACACACACTCATATCTATGGACATTTTTGAGTGTCCAATCTATCTACCAACATGTGGTTTTGGAACATGGGAGTCACCCAAAAACATACTTAACATTCAATGGTAGTCAAAGAAAAAAAAGATTTTGGATCATTTCTGTTGGTCCACATTTTCACAGTGTGATTTAGGAACTAAACATCCTCAAAAATGGAGATGTTTTTGGATGTGCAGATCCACTGAAGTTCAACCAATTTTGGTCTGGATCGGGAGACCTCCAAGGAAAGCTTGGTTGACTGCCGTAGGTGGCGTTGGTGTGGCCAACAGAGGGAACTGTTAATCCCAATGCCTGGGCTGACTGATGGGGACACTGTACTGAACAAACAGATAAGATATTAAACCGAGGTCCTGACTCTCTGAGCTTATAAAAGATCCCCGGGTTTTTCCAGGAGAAGAGTTAGGGCGTGACCCGGTCTTCAGTAGACTCTGTCACTTTCTCTCGTTTCCTGTCTGCCTGATAATTGATGTGTTGCTTGTGGCTGCTCCCTAATGTCCCAAATAATGCAAAATCACTGTAGAAGTGTTACTCTCATTCATCATTCACTCACTGTAAGACATTTGAGGGTGCAATAAGCAACTGGCACAACTTGCTGAGATTGTACCAATGATAGTTAATAAAGAAGATAACGGCACCATGACAACAGTTCAGTATTTCCAAAGCTAAGACTCGTAACCAATAACACAGGCATTGTCCATGTCCTCAGGGAGTGAGTTTGATGAACTCATTGGTGTGGAAAATCTTACAGAAGGACACGGTGGATGACATCACCATTTTAAGAGCTACTGAGATATCCTGGGAAAAAAGTTAACTTGAATTTTTAGGTTTTAGAGCAGCTAATCACTGTATATTCTATATAGAGTATAACGATATACTAATGTAGTCATAATAATAAACATATCTTATGGGACATATGGTTTCAGCCTGTTTACATACACACACTTATGACACACTTAGCCCCAGCTATCTGGCTTCAGTTCATGTCTGTGCTCATAACTGGGCTTATATTAAATACAGCACAGTGGCTTTAAACAAGGTGGCCTTTCTAAGGTCGCATCCTTGATTTGCCATATTTGCAGCTCTGCTTCTAAGGCACAGTGGCAAACTGTCGGTAGGACTTTAAGAAATCCAACCAGACTGGACTAAAGGTAATGTAAAGTCTGGGGCTGTGTTAATGCAGGTATGTACACAAGTGTTTTTGGCACAAACCTGTAGAAATCTACAAAGAAGCTCCTCAGACAATGACCGTCTGAAGTATGGCAGCCATTTAAGACATGTAATCATAGCCTGTGAATGCTCTGTTTAGGAGAAATGTCACCCCCCCACACCCTTTACACGATGCATGTTTTTTTAATAAAATGCAGAAATGTCCAAATGCTTTTTCCAGGCTTAATGTTGGAAATGAGTTTATTTGTGGTGAAGTGAATGGGTGTGGACTGTGTTCCTTTAACTCTCAATGAGATTAAGTGTGCGATTTAATGGAGGAAATTAACTTCGTAGAAGAGACTAGTTTCATATGTGGTGTTTTAACCATGCTGCAGTGTCGTTTTACCTATGACACACACTCTATACAAACATGCACATGAGAGGAAACGGATGCAGAGGCACAGATGTGCATGCACTGAACTTACCGTGAAAGCTTTCTGCAGATAACAGTCACTTGGGTTTTGTAAAGCTGTACATACTCTCCCTACTCTCTCTCTCTCTCTCTCTCTCTCTCTCTCCCTATATATATATATATATATGTGTGTGTGTGTGTGTGTGTGTATGTATGTACCTTTTTGCTGCTTACCTTCTGTCTTCCAACATAAAGCACAATATATGTTGGCAGCGAGTGTTTTGCTGCTGTAATAACATCAGTGTGACTGGCAACATCAGCTGTGAGTCATTGTCTGTACAAAGCTGTCATGTGACTCAAAACCACATTCTGCACTGGTGATAGATACATAGTGAGGGCTTGTGTTTGGCCTTTGCCCTTGTAGTGTACATGTGATACGCTTTGGTACATGGCATGTAGCTGTTCCCTGTTAGCACATCTATTTGAACAGGAACTGCTAGATGTATTTGAGCTGTAAAGAGACACACACTTCATTAGAAATCTAGTTAAAAGAGACATATTATGAAGAAATTCCCTTCTTCGGTGCATGCACTCATTAATGTGTTTTTCTAGAGCCCATCAACCTGCACACTGTGAAACAAGAAGACGCTGTTCATTTTCTGTGCGCTCCCCAAGTCAGAAAACACAGGATAAAATGAGTTGATTATGTATGTATAATGAATGTAGTTTCTCTGCTTATGATGTCAAGTACAGGGACTTGAGTATTGCCCCGCCCCCTTGTCTGAGTCTGTCCAATCACAGCACTGGACCACGTTTATTTGAGGGCGCAAAGACGAAGTTAAAAACAAACACAACCAGAGTGGAGAAATACAAGCAAGGAGTAAAAACTGAGAAAACAAGAACGGAAAAGAAAGAAAACAGAGCAAAAACAGCTAAAAACCAGAGCTTCTGCTCCTTGCTCCTCACTGCTGTGAGCTCGGGGTCGGGGTGAACATTGAGCGGCTCATTATCATTTAAAGGAACAGGCGCTGAAAGCGGGCGTTCTGAACAGGGCTGTTTAGATAGGGGGAGAAACCGGCTGTGGGGCTCGTGGGGTTTTGATCAAAGGAGGTCACAGCGTTTCATTAAGAAACAGAACTGTTCCCTTTTGGAAAAACAGGGAGAGTATGTTGTCTTTAACATCATGCAGATTAATTCATCACACACTTACTTACGGTATATTAGTGGAAGCCCTCGGCTTTGTGTTTCGGGGGGGAAGCAGCTGCAGCTCTCTTCCACAATGACAGATTTGTTTAGTGAGGACAGCTTGTCACAACTGCACATTCAGGAAGAGCTGAGGGGAAATCTGAGGACTTAGGCAAACTGCTGGACACTCGGGGGCCCATGTTTTGTTTGGGTGGGACTTTCAATCAGTCAAAATCACCTCATTTGATAAGAGGGAATGATGAGGATGGATGGACGGAAGATCGGAGTGGACGTGTAAGCAGAATGGTCAGGCTCGGAGGGCCAGCAGTGTGCGGACAGCTGGAGCAAGGGTTCATGTTTCTCTACTGAAGTGAGGCTGAAATTTCAGCCTTGTTGCAAATCGAGGCCAATAAATGATCTCGCT
Source organism: Hoplias malabaricus (assembly GCF_029633855.1). Lineage (NCBI taxonomy): Eukaryota > Metazoa > Chordata > Actinopteri > Characiformes > Erythrinidae > Hoplias > Hoplias malabaricus. The sequence continues at coordinate 79,675,141 of NC_089800.1, forward strand.
CTTGGAAAAACAACTGTGCTGTGGGAGGTTTCCCGCCTTTTTTGTGTTGTGTTGTTTTGCCTTTTTCTCCTCGCTCCATTACCCAGTAAAACTCTAATGTCTGACTTAATACCACATGATGTGCTTATGTAAATACATATATTAGACCCAAAAATGGTCCGTGACCGTGCAAGCTGCTGGCTCACAGTGCGAGCCGAGCTGATTTGGGAACAGTGGATACCCGGGGATGAGTTTTATTGTCTGAACCCAGGTGTTTTTATCCAGGGTCTGCCATTCTGTCCTGTTTGCACAAGGAAATGTTTTTGGGAAGTGTATGCTGCTGACAAGACACTTATGCAACGCTGTGCTCCTCGCTTTAAGGATGGAAAACAACAGGATGGAGAAAGAGGCTGTGCATTGGCCTTCATGGTGACTGGGGAAAGGTTCAGAAGTTTGGGAGACTATAAAATCCACCGCTCAATGGGAACATTGACTCATGTTTTGCCTCGCACAGTGGAACTCAGATTGCCTTTTAAGCACTTAGGAAAACATGTGTATCTGTCATCATCGTCAAATAAAGCAGTGCAGGGCACTCATTCCTTCATCGGTGGTACCACACTGCTCTAAGGGAGGCTTCTTTTCTTAAAGTGGTCCGTGACGGGATCAGGTTGTACTGGAAAAAGTAGGAGAGGCTGTATGTAGCAGGTATGAAGACCCTGACTGGCCTAGACACATTTGAAACTCTTGTAAATTATTCACACACACATTGCTAGTTATCTTTCTGTCTTTGGAAATATTTCACATTGAATCATTTCAGACAAGAGCTGGACGATATGAACAGAAATCAGTATCACAATTAATTAAACATTTTACCTTGATTATGATTAATAATAATAATAATAATAATAATAATAATAATAATAATAATAAATATTCTCCAGCATTTAAAGTGGGATGTGTGTCTCTGATGTGACTAGGAGCACCATCTCTATGTTTGAGCCGTGCTCTGTTCATCTCTGGTGTTTTGTTGTGTTCAGTGTGAAACTGACTGTGGGATTAACTTTGGCCTGAAACCAAAACTCAGTGTTTTTCTTTGGTACAAGCTCCTCAAGTCACTCGGTTGGCCTCTGTGTTTAGGTTCTCCTCCATGTTGCTTCCATGTGGCAGAATCATGTGACTACAGTGTGGTCATGTGGTTTTAAAGGGACAGTACATGAACACACAGTGGGGACGTATTAGCAGAAGTAACAAAAAAATAGATATAATTGATATAGGCAAGATTATGTTGATGAAAAGTTCTGATCTGTCGGTTTTGATTCATCTTAGATTAAATGCCCAACCCTAGTTCAGACCAAACAAGACATGCCCACAGCTCATTCCCAGAGCACCAACAGTCTTCGCTCTCTTTGGACGTATCATTTGCCCTTTTACATGCTTTTCATATCTCAGTGAAAACACACCACTTCTCATGACAGACCATTAGATACATCACTCCACAGGTCACACAAAGGCAGATCTCAGATGTGTATCTCACGTATCTCAACCCCTATTCTCAGCCTCATAATTCCTGATGCGAGGGGTGTAGGGCCTAGCGATGAGATGAAGTGGACAGGGCAGTCTCTGCAGATTCATAAAATGTTTGACCCATGACTCGGTGCATTGTTATCAACAAAGATATTCCTAACAACATCCATAAACCTTTGATTGGATAAAGCGCTGATTGTTGACCTCTGCACCATGAACGCAGAGCACTAACCCAAGCTCTAAACCCTTGTAAACTGTTGTTGCTTTATGAGAAACAGGCCAGCTCGTTCATCAACAGCAATGTTTTATCTGCTTTTCTGCTACATCTCTGTTCGGCTATGAAACAAACATGGAAACCTTGTATCTTCAGCCGCTGTTCAATTCCGTCCCTTCTCCATCTGTGTCTTGTTCCTCCCTTTCCCTGCATTTCTCTCCCTTCTTTCATGTGATGAGTAGGAGTTATGAATTCTGTCCGGCCTCCCAGGGCTTCCGTGGCAGAGCCTGAAACAGCTGAACAAACATGGAGAGTTCTGGAGTGTTGCTCGACGCGGCATCACATAACTGATGGGCCTGCGGGGGGAGGGTCAGCTGTGGGGGGGATATGGAGGACCCAGGCACTGGAGTGCACTGCTTAAGATAAGGCACATGGATTCAGTTGTGTTTGGAGGAGCTGATACTGTGTACGGCAGTTTGATTTGTCTTGAACATAAGTGTTTATGTGGTTTCTGATGCTATAGCAGAGATTTTTCCATGTACAGGAGCAGATTGAAAAAGTCCTTTCAGTAGAACTGGACAAAAGCATGGACTGAAGTGTTTTTTGGAATTTGAACTACTGCCTCATATTATTACCCTTATCTCAAAACATTAAAATGATGTCCATTTTATCAGCTCCACTGACCATATAGGAGCACCTTGTACTTCTACAATCACAGATTGTAGTCCATCTGTTGCTCTGCATACACTGTTAGCTCGCTTTCACTTGGTGTGTTAGTGTGTGTTGCACTGTGGAGTGGATCAGGCACAGCAGATGCTGCTGGGGTTTTCCACCGTATTAAACACACCTACCCACCTCTGGTCCAGGGCTCTGTTGCATCTGTGTTTTTTTTTTTTTGTTTTGTTTTGTTTTGTATTTTTTTTTTTTTTGTGAAAACCTACCTGTACTTTAGATTTAGAATCAGCAGCTTCACAAATAGCTCTTGGTTCCAGAGTGTGTAAAGACTGTGGAGCCGGTGGCCTTCTGTGAAATGGTATAATGTGCACGGTAGACCGCTGGAGGCTCGTCAGCGCTTTAACGATCTGCAGGCGGCGCAATCCGGCTGTTCTTTAAACCCCCTTCCAGCCCCAGCCCACAAACATTCCTCACACATCTGGCCCTCCAACGCGCTCTCAAATGTTCTGATTCGCCCGAGCCATAATTACCCACAAGTCCGAGTGTTCTCCTTTTCTCTTTTCTTTTTATGAGCCACAGAGCCACCCCCACCCGCACCCTTCTCCCCCTCCTCCCCCTCCTCCACCAAAGTTCATTGCCTGGAAAGATCACATGATAAAATCCTAGAGATGAAGAATCCATGGATGTTGTTATATACAGAGGACATATGATACTTACATGACCCAAAACACAGAATTAAATGCATGTATGTGGCATTAGCTCTGTGATGAAGGAATAGAGGACAACCGACACTGTGCAGCTACAGATGAGCTACTGAAGGAGTGTCTAACAGAGTGGACACAGGGTTTAAAACCTCAGCACCAACTGCTGTGTCTGATCCATTCGCACCAGCGCAACACACACTAACACACCACCAGTGTGTCAGTGTCACTGCAGCGCTGAGAATGATCCACCACCACATCACACCTGCTCTGTGGGGGTCCTGACCATTGAAGAACAGGGTGAAAGGGGGCTAAAAAAGTATGCAGAGCAACACATAGACTACAGTCTGTAATTGTCGAACTACAAAGTGCTTCTGTGTGGTCAGTGGAGCTGGTACAAAGAGTGTAGGAACAGTGACGTCATTTTAATATTATCACACTGCTCAAGATGGCTGCAACAAAAACTTACAATCATTAGAAACACAGACCAGAGTTACATAGTGCAGTTTCTGCAGTGCTGAGCCTGGAGTAGCAAAGTCCTCTCCCTATTGCAGCTCAGTGAATCATCACAAGGTAAAAAAAAAAAGGTGAAAATACTACCTAGTGTTACTTTAATACCTATGAATGTTACCCGGACGTTTTAAAGAAATGCAACGTTGATGAAATGCTGTGTGATGAACGGAGAGGAGCGGATTCAGTGGTGCAGACAGACACGTTTTTATGTCCGCCACATTTCCTATGTTTCTACTCTTTCTTTGTTAGTCTGGGACTTGTGCACAGCACTGTGGTGTTGGAAAGTTGGTGCCTGTGTAAGGAAGTGTATGTGTGTGTGTCTCATGGGAGCTCTACTGAGTTGTGGGATGTTCTGTGGGTCAGGTGGCGGAGGGTTAAGCGAAGGTCGTGTGCAGTGTGTTTAGATGTACACGTGTACTTGTGTGTGTGTGCAGGGCCGAGGCGTGTGCGTCAGACGCATGGCTGAGCGTTGGCCCTGTTCTAAAACAGGAAGAGAGAACGCATGCGAGGGCTACGCAGAGAGGAAGCATCTTTGTTGGTGTTCTCTGGCGGGAAGCTGCATTGTTGAAAGTGCTGTGCTGTGTTCCCCGTTCCCCCCCTCCCCTCCCCTCTCCACCAGCACCCGCCACCCCCCTTCTTAAAGCAGCATTTACTCCAGCTCTGTGTGTAATCTAACGCCTCTCTCCTCCCTGACTCCCCAGGAACCCTGCCAGCTATTTGTCTTAAAGCTCCAGCGCTCAGGCAGACGCAGCCCATCTCCTACACTCTGGGAACAATTGGCGGGACAGACGAATGCCTTCTGTGTGTGGAGCTGTTTGAAGTTGGTGTGGGCCTGTGCACCACCTCCGGCCTCACACTGCTGTAGGGCCTGCGTTAACACTGTGGACGCTGGCGGAGCGCTTTATGAAAACCCGTCTGGAGCCCGTTTAGTTAGTAAGCCTGTTCCTCTGGCCCATATGTGTTTTCATATCTTTCCTAATATATTTCTTACTGCAGCTCTCTACACAGATATTACTCTGGGAAGCAATCAGGTTCATGATTTATTACAACTCCAAGCTGTAAATGCCTCTCTCTCTCTCTCTCTCTCTCTCCCTTTTCCCCATGTCTAACTCCCTCTCTATCTCTGTACCTTACTCACCCACTCATTATATCTCTCTGATGTACTCTTTCCTCTCTGTCTCTCTCATTCTCTTTCCATGTATCTCTCTGTCCCAACTTTTCTCTCCCATTCCTTTTATTTCTCCCTCTTTTGCTCTATCTCTTTTTCACTGATTTCCCCCTTTCTGTTCCATTACTTTCTCCCTCTCTCACACACTCTCTCGCTTTCTCTCTCTCCCTCTCCCTCTCTCTCTCTGCTCCACTCAGACTCAGGTTTAGTGTGTGTGTGTGTGTCTGTGTGTGTGTGTGTGTGTGTGTGTTTAATAGACCTGGAAATGGCTGCAGAGTCAGCCCCTCTCTGCCCCTCCCAGTCTGTGTCCCCTGCCCCCTCCCACGAATGCGCCAGGATGTTTTGAAAAGTGGGATATTGCTCCTAATGGATTCCAAACACCACAAAAGTTTATTAGGAAGCAGAGCATCGTAAAGTCACAGGGCTGTGTGAAGGAGGGAAGCAGGGACTGCGGGCGAGGGAGAGGTGGTATAGAGTGGTTTTTGTTTGGAAGTTTACACATTCCCAGACTTGGGAAGTTTACATTGTACAAGGTCTGATTCCATTTAGTTTTTGCTTTAAACTGACAGCGTTTCATTTTCAGTGGTTTTTCAAAGTGGTTTTAAGTTTCGATTGAAACTTGGCCCAGATTCTGTGTCACTGATCATATACTGATGTTTTTTTTAAATAAACGTTATTTAGAATTCCATTAAGATCATAATATCATTAACACAGACATCATCAAAAGATGGTAAAGGGAATATCCAGCATCTCACCATCTAGAAATTTAATTCAATCACAGAAGCACAAGAAAAGTGCTTTTTCCATTATGGCCCATACACATCCTGCCATTAAGGTGATCTCTATTCCTGAGAAGCTCATGGTTATTTCAACAGGACAAAGCCAAGCCTCATTCAGCACAGTGTGTCTCCTGAGGTCATTATAATGAGAACGAGACATCGGCAACCATAGACTTTGAGCAGCAGGAATTTTATATTAAATGACAACGGACAAGAATTCCACTCCCAAAAGCGCAGCGGTGGGTCTCCTCGGGTCCCAAACACTTAAACACTATCATTAAATGTAAAAGTGTCAGTGGCAACATTGGGAATCTTATTTTTGGCTTTTTGTTGTTACATTAAGCTTTAAGAAATTTAACACATCACAGATTCCTGTTTTTTTTTTTTTTTGCTGTTTGCAAAAGCTCCAGACTTTTCCACATACGGATTTGTATTTGCCTCAAGAAAAATCTAAAAGCTGTCTCTTTTAGCATTGTCTACGTGCTGAAAGTGAATGAGGGGAAAGTGAATGCGGATGAGGTTTATCGTGTGTGTGTGTGTGTGTGTGTGTGTGTGTGTGTCTCCTGAATGGTCCTCCCTCCTCTCTGCATCAGTGGCCCTATTTGGATATTCTCTTCACAAAGCCGGCCTTTGATGTGCTACTGCTTCCTGCCTCTTAACAAGGCCGCTGTATTAAATTGAGTTTGCCTCCCACTGAATGAATTAGGCTTTAATAGCTTTATTGATCGGCGACACACAATCCTACACACACACTCTCGCAACGCAGCCTTGCGCTGCCCGCTGTGGAGGAGCAGTAAAACCCTCAGGGATAATCACTTTATAACCGTTAGCTGTTAGCTCTGCAGTTATGAAGCTGCAGAAATGGATTGTGCTGAAGGCCTCTTTGAAGCTTCGTCTCCTGGAAAAAAAAAAAAGCCTTGAGGCTGTGCGAGTTATTCAGTCCCACTTCTCCGAACTGCCGCTGAGTTTATTACAGGCTGCTGCCGCTTGCTGCAGCGAGGCCTAAGTGACAGCGCTTCTGGAAGAGCTGCTGGAGTTTGTCACACTTTAGGGAATGGCATGAGACATGAGAGACAACAACAGCCCACCAGTTCAGTGGGGCTGCTTAGTGTAAGTGAGTGCAAGTGTGTCCATTGCACATATTTACTTCGGTCAGTGGGTGTGTGCTGGGAGGGCGATGCTTGTGTGTGTGTGTGTGTGTGTGTGTACTTGTTTTAGTATAAATCAGGACAAAAATTCAGCACAAAATCATTCCAAAACAAAATGCTAATGTACAGTGTATGCGGCATTTCTACATCAGTTATGGAGGTATAGGGACATTGCTGGTCACACTGCCACAGGGACCCGGGGTCCTGGTTTAGACCCTCTCCCTATCACTGTCTTTGAGGAGTGTGGAGTGTTCTCCTTTAGCGCTTTCCCACCACAAGAACTCTAGTTCTTGAACTGGTTCCTTTTATGAGTCTTGGAACCTTGGTCCTTTCTAGTGAACCAAGTTCTAGTTTACATGGGAACCAAGAATACGTCTTCAGCGGGGGGAGTCGCTGTGTCTGAATACTGTGTAAATGTTGCCAAGTTCAGAGCCTTCCTGCTGAGCTTGTGAACAGCTGAGAAACGTAACACAGAAACGCGGCTCTGACCAACAATGGTGTTGCGCCAAACACAACCCCAGAAACACACACAAACGGAGCGTGTTCCTGTTTTGTTCCCTGTTATGTATTTATATGAAACGTTGAAAATGGCCCCATGCAGCTTGATAAGACTGTATATGAGGCTCAAGCTCTTTCCTGAGTTACTGAATCTGGCGGAAATGCGCCACATGGTTGCAAATTTAGTTCATGAACTGGAACAGTTCCAGTTCCTTGTTGGTGGAAAAGTGCTATCTGTGACTGTGTGGGTTTCCTCCAGGCCCTGCAGTCTCCCTCCCAGTCCCCTCACCCAGTCCAGTCTCCTCCCAGTGTCCAAAACGCATATGTTGGTAGGTGGAATAGTTGTTAATAACTGTCTACAGGTCTGGAAATACTGTTTACAATGATGAAAAAATCATTTTGCTGCAGTTATATGGTTCTTAGCAATGCTACTGATATTCCACAATTTTAAAGGCTTCAAATAATTGTCACAGCATTGTATAATGGTCAGAACATTCATTTCATTGGACACCAGTTGTTATAATTAATAAAGGAAGAAGAATTACTGATAAATTATGTGAAACTGAACTTTTAAAGGGTAATGTGTATGCTGTGTTTACATCTATAATACATACATGCATTTCCCAGGCCAGTGTGTGTGTGTGTGTGTGTGTGTGTGTATGCACATGCACTGCAGTAATGATCATAGAATAGAGCTGTGAGAACTGCAGCCCAGTGGGAGGCATGAGGGCCTCCAGACCCAGAGTTAGCCGTTAAAGCGCCTGTTTCATGCTGCTGACCCCTGAGCAATGTGGGACCGAGGTCATTGGGTCAGAGTAGAATGCATGCTGGGAAAAAAATAACAACTCCACAGCCCTGAGCCGTAGTCTCCTCTAATTCCTGTAATTTCGTTGTATTCATCTCCGTCCCTCCCTACTCAGTCATCATAGCAATCTCAAATTACTGCCAGGTGAGGTGATTACACACATGCTCACACACACACACACACACACACACACACACACACACACACACACAGAGAGAGAGAGAGAGAGAGAGAGAGAGAGAGAGAGAGTTAAAACAGGAAAACAGGACATAGTAAAAGAGAGAGAGAGAGAGAGCACTACAAAGACACTAATTGCTCTTTTTTCCACTGCATGTCGACTCAGCTGGTCCTGGAACCGGGTAAGTTTTCGGTCCCAGCTCACTCTGGGTTCTGACCGAGCCGAGTAGGCACTAAATGGTGATGTATAAACCCTGTAGAGCTCTGATGGGCCAGAGAGACCTGTCAATCACCAGGAAATCCAGAGCTCATTCAAATCCATATTCACATTTATTTTTAATCGGACTCACAACTGCAGTTCGTAACTTTACCTAGAGGTGTTCTGAAGAGGTTTAAACGCTCCTTAGGTTGATGGCCGACAAAACTGAAAGCCGAACGTGCAACAAGTAACTGATCTGTGAGAACTGGGGGTGGACCATGTTTTTCAAAGCCAGTGATAACTGTAAGAGACAGGGTTTTGCGACGTCACTGGGTCCATTTTGCGGAGTGAGCCCTGCCAGTGGAAAAGCGACAAGCTTTAAGAGAGCTGAGTCGTGTAGAGCCGGACCCATGCGGTGGAAAAGCACCAAAAGAAATACAGAGAGGAAGAGACAGAGAGAGAGAGAGAAAGTGAGAGTGAACAGTGGAGAGTGAGAGAAACTGAAAAGAGAGAGACTGAGAATTAAAGTCACAGATTCAAAGAGGCAATGAGACATAGTGAAAGAGAAACATATAAAAAAGGGAGAGTGAGAGAGAATGGGCTAGAGAGAGAGAAAGAGAAAGAGAGAGAGAGCATGAGAGATAGAAGGCCAAAATTATGAGATTGGAAGAGGATTGATATTCCTTTCATATCATTACACATTGATATTCCCAAACACTTGTGGTTTTTGCATTCCTTCTCTTCTTCCCTGACTCCCACTGGAGCGGTCTCAGGTTTGGCTTCAGAGTCACCAGCGTTTGAGGCTGCAGCCTCACGGTGCCACAGTGGAATGTTTATTTATCCAACATCCTGTCTCTGATCCGGTCATATTATACAGCCAACTGCATGAATTAAACATCGGACCCCAGTGCCATTGTTACTCAGCTATTCCATCAAGTGCCTCCTTTGCTTTCATAGCATTTCATGTTGAGGCCTTTTGCTTTGTAGCTCTAGTCAAGTGACCGGGTGCCGTGCCAGGTCGTTTGTGTACACAAGTGCCAGGAGATGTCCTGCCAGAGGCTAGCTCCGGGTGAGAAGACGTTGAACATCTCTAATGTGTGTGTGCTACCTTGTCTCTGTTGTGTATTATTTGTTCAGCACTTGCTGTTGACTCGTAAACTGGACGTAAACTAAGCCCTCCATATGAGGCGTGCTACACGACACGACTTCTGTCCTCTTTTACCGTCTGTGAGAGTCACTTTTTCCGGAAAAAGAAACAAGGAAAAAGGTGTCTTATCACTTGTATTAGGTGAGAGTACTTACCCATACAGACATCTGATATATGGCAATAAATAGTTTTCAAATATATGACGTAGATTAGAAAGAACAGATTTCCTTTATATCCAGCTTAAAGGCAACAGCCGGAAATGTTTGTGTAACACACATTAAGCACTATCTGATAGAACTGGTTTAAATACTAACGTTGAAGTGTCATTGATTAGGTTTTGGACACACTCACTCGCTCTCTCTCTCCCACACATTTGTAATCACATCCATCACAATCCATCTAGCATTACTCAGAATATACACAACACTTCTTACAGACAGTGACCTGAAGAAAGGTTCCACTCCGGACCCCAAGACACTGGAAGTAACTAGTGATAGTCCCTGATATTTTTTACTATTGATAAGTACAACTATTATTTACCATAATACCATTCAGAAATAATCTGTAAGCACAAATCTTTTGGGACAGTTGGGACTTGATCCCTTGTTTGCAGATATCACAGCAGATATCAACATTTTGTTGTGTGTAGGGATATTTTGGTGTTTGATAAGAAGGCCTGATTTGCAATCCCTGTTTTCTCTGTTTGATGGGGTTGATGTCTTAGCTCTGTGTGGTCCAGTCAAGTTCTTTCACACCAAACACATCCAACCAGGGCTTTGTGGACCTTGCTTTGTGCACAGGGGCACAGTCCTGTTGAAGGAAAACTCATGCCAAAAACATCACTATTCAGAACAGTTCTGAAGTCTGGTCCTTTACCAGCCAACATGGTTAATGGGATGAACATTAGAGGTGGGCGGATCGATCCAAATATCGATAATATCGATACCAACGCTGGTATTGGTATTGATCAATTCTTGTGGAAAAAGATCGATACTCTCCCACCGCTCTGCCGCTAAAGTCTGTGTGCGAGGGGGCACAGAAACTAGAACTAGAACCCCCCCCCCCCCCCCCCCCCGTCTTTTGCTTCTACAGCTGCATATAGCGAAGACTTCCGGTATCGGTATCAGTATCAATATCGACGATACTGGCCCTGTATTTACTTGGTATCGGATCGATACCAAAACTCCCGGTATCGCCCACCTCTAATGAACGTAAATGATTATCACACTCTGGCTGGAGATTTTCAAATACCATGTCATGAACCTGATGCTGTTTTAGAAGCTAGGTGGTTTTCTGAGAGACTAACACAATGTAAATGTAGACTTTACTAAATACAAACCACCTTTTAGGCAGTGCATCCACATATTACACACAAAGGAAGAGTAAACCCTGCCTCCAGAGCAGCGCTGCCTTCAAAACTATTTTGAGCAGTGATTTTACATGTGAGTGAAGGGTAAAGGGCCTTCACCTAACTGCTCCCACATATTTGGAAGAAAACAATTGTTCAAAATATCTTAAGCATAAAATTTCCCTTTGCTAAAATTATGAAGCCTGAAAAACAACCCCACAACATTATCATTACAGATGGCACAATGCAGTCAAACCGGTAGCGCTCCTTGTGACATGTATGTACTCATATTTCATATAATAAGGAATCATATGTATCTTGATGTAATGAAGCTACTGTTCATAAAACATAACCTGATAAGAGATGTTGCTATTTGTTCTTTTAATACAGTGTTCAATGTAGAAAAAGCCAGTGGAAAGGCTCACAGAAGCTGTTCTGGCAACTTGTGGTTGAACAAAATTTACATAGATACGTTGTGTTTATATCCTTTTATTTGTTTTATCCTGATTATATATCCATATTTGTTATATAAATGTATATGGTATATTCTAATTTCAGTAAGATGCCTAACCTCAACCCTTGTGTAACCTTTCATTTTTAACCACAAAAATTTCAATTTTGTAAAATATCACTTTACACAATCAGACTCATGGTGTTGGTGTGAATATTGAATACTCTAACTACATAATCATACCTAATACACATGCATGTGCACACACACACACAGAGAGTGTGTGTAGAGAGTAACCAGATTATTCTCATTCCAACTCTGCCCATTTGATACCAAAGATTGACAGATCTTTCAGCACAAAAACACACGCTCCACCCTAGTACCACCACGTTTCAGTGCTATAAATAAATCAGTTTGGACATGACGTCTTTTTGGAAATGACAGATTATCAAAACAGTGTTTAAGGTAATCTACCAGTCTGCAGTGTTACACTTCATACACAGAGGAACACACAAGAATGTCGTGTCAGAGACGAGGACGTGGCTGCATGACACTGAGTTGGATGATATACAAAAAGGAGAAGATACTATATCCTCATATCTTAGATATGTAATATTTATATAGGGAATATAGGAAAAACTGAAATCGTCTTAATCGCTTTAACGCTCTCTCTAGACCCTGCCCATTTTGACCCAGAGCGCGGTGGACAGAGGTCACTCACACAATATCTGAAAAGCTGAAGTCCGCTTTTACAAACTCTCCATTACTCACACTTGAAAACACTGTCGCTCATGAATGACCATCGGGTGGAGTCAGATCTCAGACGTGCCTCACCCCCTCTTCAGAGCCTCATCACTCTAGATATGAAGGGAGTACGATCTAGAGATAAGACAGAGACAGGGCAGACTCTACAGGTTCAGGAAGAATGTGAACTGTATTTCTGCTCTGTGTTATCACAAAGATATTAATAACAAAATCTATAAACACCAAATTTGATGCACAGTGCATTTGTTTTCCCCCGGACAAATTTATTCAGTGTAATTTAATATATTAATTATAATAATATTTATACTTTCTATTTCTATTTAATTACTCACTCTATATAAAAAGTGTGGGTAAAAACAGCATTAAAAAATATACTAAAATGATCTGATGTGTGAAAATGGAGGTGTACATTGCCACAGCTTTCAGCAGAAGACAGAGGAAAGGTTGTGAATATTTCACCAGTCCAATTTATCTTTCAACGTTGCTGCCTTGTGACATAGAAAGCACAGGCTGCTAGCCTTTTAAAAAACAGAGAACGCGAAAAGCGTTGGAGGACATTTAGAGAGAGAGTGTGTAAATATCAGAGAGCCAGAATACACACTTTGGCTGAGGGACTTTGACTGTCAGGACAATGGGGTGCTATGGCAACTTAAAGCATGTGCTACTGTCCCGGACCATGCCTCCTACCCTGCATCCATACGGAATGGTATGAGAGAAGAGAACAAGAAAGAGAGGGAGGGAGAGAAAGAGAGAGAGAAAGCAGGGGCAAGAGAGGGCCGCACTCAGCAGGTCCTATCACACATGATCGGTGGTCTTGTTGATTGAACGCAGTGTCAGCGCTGGGGTCGGTAAAGTAAAGCCCACTTTGAGTACAGGAGCGTGAAATCCAGGCAAGTGCACCCTGAGCCCCAAATCCCTCTATTGTCACAATAAACAGAAAAGTAGAGGAACTCTGTGTGTGTGTGTGAATGCACTAGAGTGTGTGTTATGGCCCAGTTTTAAGCCTGACTTAAAAGGGATTGTATTAGATTTTGGAGCTTTTGTCCGGGCTGCCTTTTGAACCTACTGGACCTGGTACTTTGAGATCAGTCATGTTTTCTTCACACAGGTTTGGGCTCAGAAGCTCATCCAGTCCGGAAAACACGCTAATAAGATGTGAATCTCTAATTACAGTTCACTTTAGCATAATTTCCTCTTTTTTTCCCCTATGTTAAACCAACTTACCTTGTCCTGCCTGACCCTCCCAGGCCCCCCCTGAGTTCACCATGGCTCCTGCTTCTCATTAACGTTCCCCAGCGACCAGGAGATCTGCTGGAGAGCCTTGAAGAGCCATTTGGAATCCAAAGCATTCTGCTCTTTTGGCCTGACATTTAAAAAGCTGAGGTGTGCTCTGTCCTTGACTCAACTTCAGCAAACTTTTCTCCAGAGCAGGAGTGGGCCTCATGCTCAAATGAAGGGAAGTATGTGGTACGTGTGCATGACGTATTCCAAGACATGCCAGTCACATGAGGGCATTTGAGATGGAGTCACACATCTTTGTTATGTTATTTGTGTTGTGGCATCGGCATTATGTATTTATGGGAAATTATTGGGGCATCAGTGGCCTTAACCTTAGTGAAGCCTGCTTGGGACTGGAAAGTCACCCCCTCAACTGGTGGGAAATAGAGGTCTGGGAGCTAAGGAACTGCACTGTCTCCTCCTTGAACATCCACAGCTGAGCTACTCACACGCTCTCCTGCCAATGGGGAACTGGGACGATTCCAGCTTGTGAACAAAATTTGGAATCATTCAGCGTGTATCCATTGATACACAGTGTGCCCACTGACATAAACTGGTTTGTGAACCAGAAAAATGAGTTCCCAACTGGAACCAAAGAACAGTAGGTTCTTCAGTGCGAATCGTGATGTTGTCCATGGGCGTGTGGAGGTTCAGTAACTCAAGAAAGAGCTCAGAGCCTCACACACAGCGTTATCACCCAGTGGAGATGGATGAGGTCATTTACAAAGTATCATATAAATAAATAATAGGAAATAAAGCAGGTACATGCTCTGTTTGTGTGTGTTTCTGGGGGTGTGATTGGCTCTGCATTAGTTATGTTAAACTTCACGTGCGTTAACCTGTTACACTGAATAAATAAGTAATTGTAATTCTTAAAATCTACAAAATGGTCTTTGTTCTTTGGTGGTAGATGGTCTAGTATTTATTTTAAAATAAAATGAACAAGAAATACACTGATGCCGGTGCTATATTTTATGAACAAAACTTTGTGCTCCTTTTTTAATTTCTGCATTCGTTAGTCCTGCCCTCACAAAAAACACACTCACTTAATAAAAACCACATGTAACAAAGACATTGATATGAAGCACCAAAACTTCTCCTGACCTTCCAATGACAAGGGAATGTACTTTGGGCTTTTCCTGATTTGGAAATGCCACAAACATCTCTGTGACAATGGCTATATGGCTAATGGCGGTCCGGCTAATCTAGGCTTGCCTAGTTTTCTTTTTCCTTGTTTTAAAAAATCTCTATGTTAAATATTAAATAACATCAAAATACTACAGTGTAATTGTTGTCAAGTACATGTTACAGAAAAAACGTCCTCGAGTGGGTTTTTGTGTACAAATGCCCTCTCTATTTTCAACATCTGTTTAGTTTTGGCTGACAATGGAAGTCCTACTGTAGCCCCTTGTTTCTACTGACCTCTGCAGTATCGCAGACCCCTCTTGTTCCCACCGGGCCTCACATCTCTCACAGTCCATCCACAAAGAGAAACAGAGGGAGGAAGCTACCGCAGAAAAGATTCTGCCCTCCACAGTCTTTCATTCAGTAAGTAACGGTCACTTATTAGTGCTAGCCTCTGTCCCCGTATCCCTGATGGGGGCAGGGAGAGTGGCTGAAGGCTTGGACGTGGAGTTCAGCAGAGCAAGCGGGTGGAGGGCGGGGGGTCTAAACGGTAACCCACGGGGCAAAGGGGGAGAAAAGGACAATAGTGGTCCTGTTTGAGGCGAGTGTGGCCAGAAGCAGTTGGGGGTTGGGCAGAGCAAGGCTGTGGGGGCAGGAAACCAGGGGAGCCTATGGGAATGCAGATCGGCCGGCTGAATGAAACTGGCAGCCTGCGCTTTGATGTGAGCGGAGGGGGACTTTCATATGGCCCAACTTTCACCAAATCTACAACAACCCTCCCGTCACCCTCCCCCTAAGCACTTTGCACTGGCCTTCAACTGACAAAACCCCTCCACCCGTCTGTGCAGCTGACTTGGGTCTGGTGAGGTGAAGAGTGGGAGGCTAATGCTAACAATGGAGAGAAAAATAGTAGTTGTGGGTTTTTAATGTCTTGATTAAAGGACCCCTACTGAGTTCCTGTTCGTTTGGGGTTTGGTTGCGTGTGTCATGGGATGTACCACTGGTCCGCTAGCGCTAACAGAATCCAGCCACCCAGACTCAGAGGAATCCCTGAACCTTTGAAACTCAAAAGGAAGCAACTTTGAGTGAGGGGAAACTCCAACCTGGAGGAACAGAGTGTGAGGGAGCCATTGTTTTATCGGTTAATAATAAATATTTAGTTCCAAATAATCCATATCCACACAGTGAGATGTATAAAAGACGTCTGGACAAAGTATTAAGACCAAGATGTGGGTGAGTTAGAGCGAGGCAGTGATTAGGCCCCAGTCCAACAGCTTCTCTGTTTCTGTACAAATGGGGAAGCACTAAAGAGCACAGTGCTTGAAATTCTACTTGCGCACACACACACACACACACACACGCACACACACCAACTAAAACCACCACATGCTTTTCATCCTCTGTGTCCGTCTCAGACCCTCCCGAGAGCCGACTTTCAAAGAGAGAGTGAGCACTGCATTGGGAAGGAGGAACAAGAGGGTTTAGAAAGTGCTGAGTGGAAGAATTAAAAAGAGAGATAAAAAGAAGTGAGAGTAGAAACTGGGGACTGAAGTGTGTGTGAGTGTGTGTGTGTAGGTGTAGTGGGGGGGGGGGGTGCAGGGTGAAGGACTAATTACATTTCTTCCTGTCTTTCTGGAAACTGCCTCCACTCGGCCTTTATTTTTTCTGGGGGTGGTGGAGTTTTCTTGAATAGCATTAAAGGCCTTTTCTTTCTTTGTGCCTTTCATTTTCTCCTCTCTTTCTTACCTGCTTTCCCTCACAGTAGGGGTTAGGTCTTTTTTTTTTTGATCCCTGGGTCTGATTACGTGGTCAGGCCTGGGTTTGGACTGGGCAAACAGGAAGAGACACGGCCGCGCAGCAGCGTTTTCTTTTTCTGCCCAAAACAGCTGTGGGGTGAAAAAAAAAAGCTGAAGAAATACGAGGCAAACCCACGGAAAGCAGTGTAACAGTGTTTGTGTTATGACATAAAGAGCGGACATGAATTAAACCACTTTTCATGGATCAGTAAACGCGGTGGAAAAACAGTGCGGCAGCGAGCGGCCTGTTTGCTGTTATATAAGTTTGAAGTTACAGCGCCAGAGTTGAAGGCTGAAGCGATGGGGGAGTATGAAACGTTTCTGTGTCAGATGTTTCCTCTGGATTGTACACTGTGCTGATGACTTCCAGACACTTATTTTTTGTGCGTGTGTTTGTGTGTGTGTGTGTGTCAGCTTCGCAAAAGGCCAGAGGTGACAGGCCTGTCTCTCCTCCCTTGCTTCTTGTTCTCCCTCACTCTCTCTTTCTCTCTCTCTCTCTCTCTCTCTCTCCTATCTTCATGATAGTTCATATCAGTCAGGATGCCGTTCGTCCAAATTATATTTGCCAAATTAGATAGTGAGGGCTGTCTGTGATATTCTGAATCGTTCTACTTGTCGGACAATGGCGCCGTTTGTGCGTTTCTGGAGGGAAAAGAGGTCAGCCAGCTATGACAGAGGAAAAGGAGAGAGTGGGAACTACATTCACCAGTTATTTCCCTTGGCTTTATGAGCAAAGGACTGATGTTGGGATTACACTGCAAAAAAAAAAACAACATTTACAACATTCATTCATTCATTATCTGTAAGTGCTTATCCAATTCAGGGTTGCGGTGGGTCCAGAGCCACCCCGGAATCATTGGACGCAAGGCGGGAATACACCCTGGAGGGGGCGCCAGTTCTTCACAGGGCAACACAGACACATGTTCACTCACACACACTTTTGAGTCGCCAATCCACCTACCAACGTGTGTTTTTGGACTGTGGGAGGAAACCAGAGCACCCGGAGGAAACCCACGCGGACACAGGGAGAACACACCAACTCCTCACAGACAGTCACCCGGAGCGGGAATTGAACCCACAACGTCCAGGTCCCTGGAGCTGTGTGACACTACCTGCTGCGCCACTGTGCCGCCCTTAATTTACGACAGTAATATCGAAATAATCACACTGTTTAAAATAGAACAACTGATGATCTCAGTTGTACTATCACAGTGCTGGGTTGAGTACATGCTCCTCCTGAGGATTACAGCATCCGACCAATTTAAAACGTTTTTAAACTACAGCCAACATAATTGTTTCCAAAGAGCACCACAGTCCTAAAAAAACGAAGGTCTGCCCAATCAGTGTCTGGCAAATCAGTAGAAGACTTAACTATCTTCTTGGAAAAGTATATATATACACACTTTTTTTTCCTCTTTTTCTTTTCTAGGCCATCCAGATTTTTTTTTAATTTGAAGAAACTATACTTTTAAAGTCCCCATCTGGTTATCTGTTAAACTTGTAAAAACTCCTCTCTGTTCAGAATTGCAGATGTAGGATTTATTTATAATGCCTTATGGCTTAAAAGAGGATCAGATACAGCTTTACCTCTTCCTACGCCTTCATACTGTACACATGGCTGCATGAATATGCAGTTATTTCCCATCTCTAGCTCTGCCTCTTGGCTGCAGCTGGAAAGCCCCACACCAACTTCTGGGGATTGGTTCTTTAGGTGTGTGAGGTATGAAACCCTGTCAGTCTTTATCCGTGTTCCTGAGATGCACTGGATTTACCCTGGAGGGGGTCTTAAAAAGTAAAAAAAAAAAAAAGAGTAAATGATCCCTAAGCCTCTGGGGTCAAAGAATGCATCTGTGCGTCAAAGCAGATGTTTTTGGAGGTTTCTATGCATACCTTACAGGTCAAACACTTTCTGTGTCTGAAGAAATGGCCCTGTCCACTCCACCTCATCATTAGACCATACACCCCTCACGTTCGGAGTTATGGATACCTTTCATGAGACACATGTCTGAGATCTGCCTCTGTGTGTCCAGTGGAGTCGCATCTGTCTCCATTCTGTAGGAAACTGGCCACTCGGGAGGTCACTGAAAACTGACCCATCATGTTGGAAACCCATATGTCTGATGTATGTAGCTGTGTGTGAAGGGTTTACAGTGCCTTTGGAAAGTAGGGGAAGATAACAGAGCCTCAGGGTCTGAGGGTCTTGATTCGTATGGGGCAGGAGGGGGTGGGGGGGTCCTGTACACATGCTAAACACATGCTTTTAAAGACAAATTTAAGAAGATCAGACATCGAGACAATGCATTTAGACCTCAGACGTTTGAGAACAAATCTTGTGTATTAATGAGGCCCCGGGCTCTGTAAGGATCCAAAAGGAATCCATTTAAGAATCACACTGAAGACCATCAAGGGTCTTAGACCCTTCAGATCAGCTGCAGGAATAAACCAGAGGAGTGTTTATTAGTGTAAGACCCTCAGTGTGAGGGCGCTGTGAGTAAATATACTGAATAAGGACAAGTGGCATAACAACCCAGCAGTGCCCAAAATCCCCATTAAGGAGAACTGAGTCATAGGAGGAAGCTGGTATTTGGAGAGAAAACATGTCGAGTCATCTCCAAGCAGGAGGAAAAGAAGGGATCAGACCAAGAAGAACAAAAAAGGAAAGACAAATAAAGGAGAGAGAGAGAGAGAGAGAGAGAGAGAGAGAGAGAGAGAGAGAGAGCAAAGACATAGCCAAAGGAAAAGGGAAATAGAGAAAGTAAGTTAAAGGAAGGTTCTGACAGTGGAGAGGGTAAAAAGGAGAAAGAGACCAGAAAAGGTCTGTGTGTGTGTGTTTGTGAGAGAGTGAGAGAGAAAGCAAAGGCATAGCCAAAGGAAAGAAGAGGAAATGTTGGAGGAATGTACTGTACTGAGAGATGGGAAGGAAAAAATAGGAAAAAACAGGAAAGAAAAGGAGAGAAAGAAATATAGAGAGGAAGGGAATGGGAAGGAGAGAATGTGTGTGAAAGAGAGAGATAGGGAACAAACAGAGCCAAAGGAAGAGAAAAATAGAGAGAAAGCAGGAAGGTGTTGAGAGAAGGGAGGGAAACGAGGAGAAAGGGATGAAAAAGAAATGAGAGAGAGAGGGAAGGAGAGGGTTAAACGCGTTTCCTGGAGCCGTCTCAATGAGAAGAGTCTTGTAATCCCAGTGCAGGAATGCAGTTAGTGCACACTGCTGAACACTCCCTAAACCCTGGCTCCAATCCACTCTCTCAGCACTCCACACAAAGCCCTCTTTGTTCTGTGTGCTCTTGAAAAGCACTGCTCCGTCACTCCCTCTCCCCCCCTCTCTCTTTTTCTCTTTCTTTCTTGCCCTCTCTCTGCTGGGCTGCTCTCATTCCTTTCTTTCTGTCCCACACTTTAGCTGCACTCGCTCCCTACTCTACAGTACACATTTTTTAGATATTACTGTTCTCTCTTTCTCTCTCTCTCTCTCTGCTTCTCTTTCCTGTCACACATTTTAACTACAGTTTACACCATTCTTCTTTTTCTCTTTCTCTGTCAGTCCCTCTTTTCTGCTCCTTCTCCCTCTCTTTCTTAGTTTATTTATTAGTTGAGCATTTTGTCTGACTTTTCTTTATGGTTTAGCATTGTTTAATGTTCCTAATATTCTCTCTCTCTCTCTCTCTCTCTCTCTCTCTCTCTCTCTCTCTCTCTCTCTCCCTCTCTCTCTCTCTCTCTCTCTCTCTTTACACATCTCACTTATTCTGTCGTTACTTATAGTCTTGACCTGATCAGGAGGACCATTCTCATACTCATCACTTGTTTTTTTCTTTGTCCATTTTCTCACCACATCCACTTACACTGCGCGCGCGCGCACACACACACACACACACACACACACACACACCATATTTTAAATAAAAGTCTGGACATGCTTTTTTTTGTTTCTAAAAAGTGAACATTGACCTGAGCTGTGAGTGTGTTTTCTGAAATGTTGTTCTGACATTTCACATAAACCAGCACACACACACACACACACACATAATCCTCACACTCTGGCATTATTTATTTGTCATGGCTAACGTTCGTGCCAAGAAATCAGTCTCAGCATTTCCTCCAGATCCACCACTGAAGCCATAGCAGAGGAATTCTCAGCGTCTTCTCCCCTCAGCGATGGCTATTTTAGGTTAACCGCACTTTTAATAAGCTGGAATGGGGATGGGAGGAGGGCTATGTTCCTTCTTTTGCACTGTTACTTTTTCAAAGTTTGGTGAGGTTTAAAGGAGTCATATTCTCCCCTTTTGACCTGCTTTGGTCCAAAAGTTCCACAGCAATGTTCTCCCCCTGTTAAACAGCCCTGTTCAGAACGCCCGCTTTCAGCACCTGTTCCTTTAAATGATAATGAGCCGCTCGCTGTTCACCCCGACCCTGAGTGCCCAGCAGTGAGGAGAGGAGCACAAGCTCTGATTTTTTTTTGCCATTTTTGCTCAGTACTCTTTCCTTTTTCCTTGTTTTATTTTCAGCAGTTTGGATCTGTTTAGCTGCGTTTAACCTCGTATTTGCACTCTCACATAAACACGTGTCCAGCGCTGTGATTGGACAGACTCAGACGAGGGGGCGGGGCCGTTCTAAAGTCTCTACACTTGACATCAGAAATGGAGCAGAATCAGAACATAGACATGGACAGCTCACAGAACCCTGACTGGATGGTGTTGTTGCACAGTGTGTGGGTTGGTGGGCTCTGGATTTCCTCATTAATGTGAACATAACAATCCTAAACACTGCACAAGTGAGTTTTTCACAACGTGTACCACTCCTCCGGTACAAGTTCAAGCTCAGTGGAAAGGAGCCTTATGTTATCGCACTTATTTCACAACCTTACAGTGTTTATTAATCACCCAACTATCAATATCACACACTACATCCTTTGTAAACCTTCATCGGCTTGTGTTCTTGTTCTGGCCACTACCGCTGACACAGAATGTAATCTCCCTATGAAAAACTTGCTTTGGCAATCTCTGACATGTCTAATCCTGTCTATTTTGAAATGAACCACATTATGTGGACCTGAGGCGTGAAATCCTGTCTATCGTGTCTTGTGTCTTATCGAAGTTGTCGCAGGTTGCTAATGCTGGTAGGCCTTACACAATCAGGTGCTGAGTTGCCAGCCTGCAGCATTCCTCCACAGACCCCCCACCCCCACCATGTGAAATGATTATTTCACACCTAGAGTTCACCCTGTCACACACAGTCATACGGTTAGAAACCTGTGGAGACTTGTCAACAACACAAAGCCTAGACACTCTGACATTTGCGAATCACAACAGGCCTTTAAACATGTTCCTGGCTGTTTTTTTTACCAGTCTGGTGCCTTCATTAGAACTAGAAGCCCTCTGTATTTACATCCATTACCCATAACATTAAAATGCCATCCTAGTTTCTATCATCATTCTCCATTTGATCAGCTCCACTGACCAGTTCTGAATTTGTTGGCTAATTTTACCCTGTTTTGGAGGGTATGTTTTGGAGGGTGGTCATTCTTAGCGCTGCAGTGACACTGACGTGGTGGTGGTGTGTTGTGCTGCCATTAGTGGATCAGACACAGCAGTGCTGCTGGAGTTTTTAAACCCCTTAGTGTCAAACTGTGTGGCAACAGACGAGCTACACGGTGGACCAGCAAGGTACAAGGTGTACAGTGAGTGGACACAGGTTTTAAAACTCCAGCAGCACTGCTGTGTCTGATCCACTTGTATCAGCGCTGATAATGATCTACCATCCTGGGGGTCCTGAGCATTTTAGAACTGGTTGAAAGTGGGCTATAAAATGCATCTGTATGATACTTATGCAATGGACAACGAGTGCAGAAGCACTATAGAGAGGGATGTATTTTTAAACTCTGCTCATTAGCGTGCCTTAATTTTGTAATGAGACTTTATGATGACGTGAGCGATGAAGCAGAAACGATACTCATTGACTCCAGAAGCCTTCAGCTTAATCATTAATGGGTTAGTAGAGAGACACATGACAGAAACACAAGATTCCCACAGACAGAGGGCAGAAAACTGGGTGATTTTTTAAACGCAGGGTAATCTTGGTGGTGTGCTGAATGCTGCTTTCGTTTCATGCAAATCTGGGGCACTGGGGTCTACTTGCAAAAAGGTGATGACACACACACACACACACACACACACATACACATACACACACACAATGCTCAGAATCCAGATGTGCTCTGGTTTCTAATGGTGCTCTCATCTTCTGCCTTCAGTTACATTGCTGCATCTCAAATGTGAAGCAGGCCCACCAACAATGCAGCGATACACTGTGATCCCTCATCTGCACATTCTGTTCATCACACCATCCCTCGTTCTCTCCTTTTATGTAAAAATTGCAGATAGATGAATTCACTGAAATTGCATCTACACTCCTCTTATCATGATCATTTTGAAGACTGTAGTCCTTCTGCTTTTCCTACCTGTACCTCTTTCACCAGTAGTCAGAACCAAACCAGCGTACTGACAACATTAATAAGCAAGTTTCCTCTCTTTCTACACTTCATGTTTCAGCTAGCATTCGTTCTCTGTCTTGTATCTCGCAGGTTAAAGCGCTTCAGGAAGGACGCAAGCTGATTAATGATCATTAGAGTGTTGTGACCTGCTTTCCTTGGAGTTCAGCCTCATTAGTCTCCTGCGTGATTGTCCTCGTGGGCCGTTTTAAAGGTTGTGTGTGTGTGTGTGGGGGGGCATGGCCAGAGGGGGTGGTCTCTTACCTCAGAGCCAGCAGAGCTAATCCAGCACCTCTAATGTCAAAGGTGGTTTGGTCTTCTATTACTGTTTAAACTAAGTTAACAACGATCACAAAGGCCCGGCCCAATTATGTGCACGCTGTAACAAAGTTATAGCCTGAAATAGGTCGAGGCAGCCTTACGGTTTACGCAAGACTTGCTGCACATTATGCAACCAGTTAAAGTCTTAAAGTTACGGAACTAGTGCGTACAGCATGGGTTCATAACTAGCAGCTGGATTAGTGCTAGTGAACATGCTAACATTTGTGTGAAAATGAAGAGAAAGGCATTGATTAATTTACTGGTGAACTGGTGCACTAGGACCGATATGCAATATGCAAGTTGCTGCAAAGCTCTCTGAAGAACAGTACGGCTTTTCTCCGATTTTAGAGTGTAGTTAGTTAGTTTACACATATTTAGTTTTCAAAGTTTTTTAGCATCTAGTAGACTTTAAAATTACAGCCTCAAAATCATTGTGATGTTTCACTGAGCTGTAATAGAGAGAATAGAGCCTGTATCAATGCTATTCCAGACTCAGCACTACAGAAACTGCACTATGTAACTTGTTGAGGAGGGTAGGAAACCACCGCTCAAACCTCCGTTTTGAATTC
Source organism: Hoplias malabaricus (assembly GCF_029633855.1). Taxonomy (NCBI): domain Eukaryota; kingdom Metazoa; phylum Chordata; class Actinopteri; order Characiformes; family Erythrinidae; genus Hoplias; species Hoplias malabaricus. The sequence continues at coordinate 79,698,805 of NC_089800.1, forward strand.
AGGACAGTGCTGTAAAAGTGAATTACAATTTTAATTCCAATCCAAGGAGCGTTTAAACCTCTTTAAAAGACCACGGCGTAATTTTACGAGCTGCCGTCGTGAGTTGGATAAAAACAAACGTGATCTCTGCTGCAGCTGGAGATTTTACAGATGGAGAGTTGGTGCTGGTCGTCTGCGTTGCGTGGCGTAGAGTGACGACTCTCTCTGGACAATCAGCGCTCTGCAAGGTTTACACACCACGGTTTAGTCCCTACTCGGCTCGCTCTGAACCACGAGAGAACAGCAACTAAACAACAGCCAAGGCAAGTAGAGTAAGGACCATGCAATGGAAAAGCAGCAATAGTCTGTCTCTCTCTCTCTCTCTCTCTCTCTCTCTCTCTCTCTCTCTCTCTCTTACTCTCTCTCTCTCACTCTGGGTGTTAGCTGAGAGTTAAAACAGGTTTTAACTGATTCAACTTAGAAGCTGACTCACTTCTCATGAAGAAGGATGGTGTTACTTTCTCCTATCTCTTTAATCAGTGGCGTCATAGCATTCCCTACATCATACAGCTCATTGTTTTATCAGTTGAACAAGCTGTCGGAAGAGCATCGGTTCTGTTTTCACTTAAATATTCACATATGTGTTTTAACCCAGGAGTATGTGTGTGGTGTGTGGTAATATAAAATACATTGGGTTATTTCTATCCTCTCCTTGTGAAATGCAATGTAAAATAAATATAAAGAAAAAGACATGAATAAGTAGTTTTTGAAATGACAGCGATGATGTGTGCGTGTGGGGGTGAACCGGGGGATGTGGGACTCCTCTTTTAGGCGGCGCAAGTGCAGGCCTACAATGGGATGCATTGTTCTAGACCCATAATCAGAGCGGACATGGAACTTGGCCGGCAGATTCGTCCCTGCAGTCCTGGACACAGCTGCCGCAACTCCAGTTTATATTCCCTCCGTTCTGCTTTCATCAGCAGCCCTCCCACCACCACCACCTCTCTCTCTCTCTCTCTGGCTTTCGCATTTGGCCCTTGTTTTTTCCTCCTCAGACTCTCTGCTTTGTGGAGCAGGGCAGGAGATGAACTGTGTAAGACAACACTCCACATGATCTTTGGTAACTCTGTGTTTTCATGGGCTCCCCTTTGCCTGAATGGACCCAGACAGAGCTAGATGTTAAGTGTATTTAAAGAGAGGTCAGTAGATATTTCTCTGCTCTCTTAAGTTTTAGACCGAGTGTGGGAACACTCAGTAAGCGAGAAGTTTTGAATCTGCTGTTCTCCTTCCAACCAGCTGCCCTCCCCCCTCCCTTTTGTTCTAATGGCTGGAGCAATCGTTAGCTCAGTGGAAAATAAAGCCAGTAACGGATTAGACCTCCACATCAGTGCCTAGACGAGTAAGAGGTTTATTGGTTGACCCAGCTCACGGTCGCCTGATGCTGTATCTGTGTTTATTATGAGCAATGGCCGGTCTGCATTTCATCAGCACAAAAGAATGAAACAGAAGACTCATACTTAAAGCGACACTAGGTAGCATTTTTACAGTAAAATAACAGCTTCACAATTAAACCACTGAGCTGTAGCAGGGAGAAATTAACCTCTGTTGTGGCTACTCCAGGCTCAGCACTGCAGAAACTGCACTATGTAAGCTTTGGAGCAGCACTTAAATCCTTACAAACTTACCTCAAACTCTGTCATTTATGCCTGGACCACGCAACAGGACTTTAAAAGCCCCAAACGATGCTGTCGGCAGGACTCCTTGCAAGGATTCAATGCGAGCTGGAGGTCGGTATTTACTTTTACATGTACATACACACTCATTCTCTCATGCTCCTTGGTCCTGCCAGTTCTAATGAACCTCTGGACTACATTTCCCAGCATCCTCCTGAGGCTCTCAGTCACTCTACAGCCAATCCCAGTCAAGTTCATTTGAGTTTTAGTCATGAACTCCTGTGTCTCTCTCTATTTAAACCTCCCTGTAAAAGCCTCCCTTTGTTCGGTGTTGTGTTTGTGTTTTTCCTTCGTCTTTTTTGTACATCTGTTCGTACCATTGTATTTTATCTACATGCTTCTCGCTCTGTCCAAAACCTTCATTAATCTTCTGTTAGTGCTGCATCCTGTTCAGGTTCACAGTGGTTCCAGGGCCTAATTGGAATCACTGGGCACAAGGAAGGAACACAACCTGGACATGGAGCAAGTATTTTACAGTACACACACACACACACAAGGTGAGCACACACACATTTTTTGTTTCAAAACAGAGACTCAGTGTCCACCCCACACTGCAGGACAGTGTTTACTGACTTGTAAATATTAAGACTCTCAGTTGGGGTGGCCCTGACTGGACGGGAGAAGACCTGAGGGTTAAAGAATGGATTAGAGACACTCCACACCATGGGATCACGCTGCTATCGGGAGAACTTTTACGACTGTCAGGAGGAGCACGTTAAATAGACTTTCTGAGGGAGTCAGAAATACAAGGAACTCTATTAGAGGTCACTATAAACCCAATAAATATTGAATCGTTACTTGTGTAGTGTATAATTGTTAATTAAAAGTCAGACATTCTCCTGGTTTGTTAATGTAAAAGTTCCATAAATTTACACTAAATTTAATTAAGACTTATTTTTATGCGTAATAGTTTGTTTTGGGGTGAGTGTCATACCATTTTTTTTGTTGAACCGGTCACTTTCAATTTCGGTGGTGGATAAACACTGGTTACAATCAAGTATTGTTTATACGTAGACGTCTTTAATCAAACACAGTGTACCGAGGTAGGAATGTCCACAGTTATACATTCAGTAACGTATAGATGATTAAAGAAAGCATGTGCGTGACTTTACCGCCTCTACCTCCCAACCGTCCGATTCAGAACATGGTCAAGTGGCCTGTCAGCAATGTGTTAAAAAATACTTTTGCCTCTCAGCTTTTCCAATCACTTGAAGCATTTGCGGTGTGTATCTTGGCCGTGTGCGTAGCTGGCTGCGGTTCTGGGTTGTGGACGGGGGTTCTGTATAGTGCTACATAGCAGAGGCAGGGGGAATTTAATGAGGAACATTATGTAAGACCACAGCCAGCCATGGCCTTTCTTTCTTTGAGCATGGCCATGAGTAAAATGTAAGGGAACATAGGTCAGGTGTCCAAACTCTTGTTGCCTTCCATATGTTGTGAATTTCCCCTATGCCACCCTCTCACCACCATTCCCCTGTAATTGGCAGGTAAAGTTTCAGCCCCGGCCCCTCCTCTTATGCTATTATTCCTTCTCTGGATTAATGAGACGGCCAATAGTGGCCGCAGGCTTGGCAGAAGTCCAGAGTGGGGCCTACCTCCGATACATTATACACCAGCAGCTTTCACCAAGGTGTGCATTTCAAGACAGTCCTGCTCTGTTTTTATATGCTACATTTTTTCCCTCCCGCTAAATCAAAGCTGGAGGGGACACTGGAGACTCCCCCCCTCACCAATCTGATATCCATAACTCTTCCCAACTTGTATCAGATATTGTCCCAGCTGCCTGGCGCCCTAGGGGAGGCCCAGCTCACCGTCCAGGAGCCTGCTACTCTCCGCAGCATAAATCAGAGTAGCTCATCCACTCTTTGCTACAGGGATAAGATCTTAGGTCAGGTGTGATTTGGCAGATCTTTACTCCACACCAAATGAAGTTGCAGCACCATGCACCATTCATTCATTATCTGTAACCCTTATCCAGTTAAGGGTGGAGCCAACCCGGAATCACTGGGCACAAGGTGGGAACACACCCTGGAGGGGGCGCCAGTCCTTCGCAGTGCGACACACACTCACACATTCACTCACACACTCACACCTACGGACACTTTTGAGTCTCCAGTCCACATACCAACCCGCGCAGACACAGGGAGAACACACCACGCTCCTCACAGACAGTCACCCAGAGGAAACCCGCGCAGACACAGGGAGAACACACCACACTCCTCACAGACAGTCACCTGGAGGAAACCCACGCAGACACAGGGAGAACACACCACACTCCTCACAGACAGTCACCCGGAGCGGGACTCGAACCCACACCCTCCAGGACCCTGGAGCTAAGTGATGGAAACACTACCTGTTGCACCACCCCCCTCTCAGTATAGTTCTTTTAAAACAAAAATGAGAAAAATACTTCAGTTTACTTTTCACGTACGTATCAGTGATATAATTCTGATCATTTGATTAAGATACACCTAAGAAAAGTATAATTAAGTATTCTCATCTTATACATCAAATGTTAGTGTATTTGGGTTGTAAATAGTACAGGAACGGAACTGTACACCATGTTAACCAGTTAACCCAGAAACATAAACTTTAGTCTGATTTTATTGACAAAAAAAGGTTTGGATAAAATGAAACTACTGAAAGGCCGTATCATTTGTAAACTGGGGAGAGTTTTCTTCATCATAACTGTATGTTCACTGAGTGACCCTCCATCCCCTGGTGGCGCTGTTGAACTGTATACTTTCAAAACACTGCTGTTATTTACCCAAAGAAGAGTTTTCGGTCAATGATTAGCATCCAAAAACACTGCTTTTCTCACTTTCTGTACTCTGCAGTTAATTCTTCAGGTTAAGGTTATGTTTAGGTTTACACTCAGGGTTAGGCAAAGTTTTATGGCTGCTCTTTCACTCTGGGTTTCCTGAGTATTCACATCTTTACTTAAACAATATGCAAATGGCCTTTAAGTAAAATATGTAGGTTTTCTCCATGAAACCAGGTTGGATTTGAGAGTATATTAACAGGCTTAATTCATATTATAATCAATCACAATTATAAATGGGATAGAGATATATAAATAGAGTCGTATACTGTATTCTAGGTTACTTTTAGTATAGCTGCAGTACAAGATAATACTATACAGTTCAAATAATAATAAAAAATAATCATAATAGATGTAAACTAGTTGTGTAGTTTTCATATCACTCCAACAACAAAACACCTGAACGTGACAGACTCGTGATTTCGACTTCAGAAGCGAGACGTTTGATCTTCCTACTAGAACATGAAGGCAGTAGTGGCCTCTGTATGCTCAGCTGAGATTACCGCCATCGAGAATCTAAATCAAGATTATTCTGAGTCAGACGGCAAGCCAGGATTACATAATGCATGTTCCACTGATCATCCTGACACAACGTCTACTGCTGTTCACCCTCAGGCCATTGTGAGTGTGAACCAATAAGAGACAAGCAGAGTGTTTCCTGAGAATGTGACTCGCCTTTGTGTACTTGGCCTTGCCTTGATTCGAAAGGTGCTTTCATGTGCTGTCTGCTGGGAGCTGGGAGCATAAGCAAGATTATTTTACTGTGGAGTACGTGTGTCAGCCTGCGCCGGCCAAGTTTACGATCCAGTCTAGCACAAGCACAGGAAGAGAGGTTGACCAGCAGAAGTTTTCTGAGCCTTCTCCTAAGTAAATATACACCCACACAGCCCCTAGACACCCACACCTCACCCCACCCCACCATGCTTATCCACCACAGATGTGCCTCTTACTGGCAGAGCCACAAAAAACTGGAGCATACCATAAGTCATTATGACCCTCAATTCCCGTCAAAGCTGTAATGGATTATGGAAGGTTTCGGTCCAAGATCGACACACCTGGCCCGGATTACCATCTTTACTGTAAATAAGAAGACACAGAGATGGGTCGTATACATCTCTTGTGTGTGTGTGTGTGTGTGTGTGTGTGCTTCTTACAAATAACCCACACATTTTAATTCTATAATGTTTTTGACATATACTGTTTTTTTTATTCCAGCATCAGTAAACTTAAATTAACTAATATCAATGATGAATATTATAAGTTATATATAAAATACATTCTTGTTTATTATTTTATATATTTATTTAGTGTTTCCAGGTCTGCTTACACTATTGTGAAAAATCATACCACCCCTGGTTTGTTTACTTTCCAATCAAACTTGTCTTTATGTAAAAGTAATACATTTTTGAAGAAAGACACATTTCAAAATTTAAAATAAGTGGAAAAGAATTTTCCAAAACTTTAGCATAGACAAGCATATAATCCCCACAAAATAAAGGGCACCTAAAGACCCCCTCAAATGTAAATCCAGTGTTTAGCCTTGTTAGCATGTGCATGTATTGATGTTTAGCATTGTTAGCAAATGATGCATGATCTGTTGTTTTTACGCAACAAGACAGAATGAGTAAGCATGTTTCAGAGCAAATAAAGACAGACAGGGTCTCATACCTCACATATCTAAGGAGCCAAGGTATTAGGGACTTTTATTTTGGAAGGTTTTAAGTCAGAAAAATGTCTGTAGTTCTACCGTTGGAGGGCAACTGTGGAAAGCAGGTCTGAAAGGATGTGTAGCTGAGAAGCAGTCATTACTGAGAAACAAACAAATGTCCTTGAAAATACAAAAATAACCCAAATATATTAAAGATAATATTTGTTTTCTCTCCAAAATGACTATTATCAACACATGGTACTTGCCCAGCTTAGCCTCTTGCTAATATTCGCCATTGATCAAAACATTTTGTTTTGTAACTACTCAGAAACAAACTTGTGAGTTAATTTTTGTTATGAGTCTGAGGAACTGAGGACTAGCGTTTAAATATATAGCAGACTTGTTTCCAGCACTCTTGTGTTAGAGCAGCTAGGCCAGTGTTTCTGAGAAAAGGGTGGATGCATGGCTGCGCACACATACAGGTGGTGGATCAGTTAGGCTGTGATTTATTGAGCTGTACTCTGGGCAGCTCTTCCTCTGGGAAGCGTACAGAGACACTGCTGGATCTCCTGCCTATGAGAACTGGCCCCTTCATCCTCAAGCCACATTGTTCAGCTCAGAGGGCTATGTGGTTATTGCTTTGTAATCGTGGCTGTGGTTTATTTTAGTAAAACACTGCACATTTCAACTGGGTTTTGTGAAAGGTGAAGGGTAAAGATAGCATTGTTGCTAATGGTAAGTTCACGCAGATCATACTGCTGATACATTCTTAGGAGAGTTCTGGTACAGTTTAAGGAAAATTTAAATTTTAAAATGGACATATAATTAAACAATTAATAATTAAGTGCATGTTCACATTAATCTGTGAAACAACAACACCCAGTCTTGTTTTTCTGTCAGAAAATCAGAAAACGAGTCATTCTGATTCTGCTCCGCTTCTAAGTCGAGTGCAGAGACTTTAGAATCGCCCCGCCCCTTCGTCTGAGTCTGTCCAATCACAGCGCTGGACCCGTGTCTGTGTGAGAGCACAAAGATGAGGTTAACAGACTAAAATAAAAGCACTGAATCAGAACGCAGAATAAAAGAACCGAGCTAAAACAGCTAAAAAAACAGAGCTTCTGCTCCTCGCTCCTCACTGCTGTGCGCTCAGGGTCCAGGTGAACAGCGAGCGGCTCATTATCATTTAAAGGAACAGGCGCTGAAAGCGGGTGTTCTGAACAGGGCTGTTTAGACAGGGGGAGAGCACTGCTGTGGTGCTTGTGGGGTTTTGACCAAAGCAGGTCACAGACATAGATATATGTAAACATAGATAAATATAGATAATCAGTGACAGCGCTTCAGAGTTTTGGCACATTCATTGAGGTTGCAGGCAATAACTCTGGTATATTAATAATGCAGGATTTCTCATGTAAGATGGTAGTGGACAATCTTACCTCTTGCTATTGGACAGTGTGAAATTGTTGTTAATACATGCTGAAAAGGGCTGGTCTTTGTTCTACGTTTTAAAAGCTCAAAGTTTCAGACTCCTCTTCCAGGTTTAACAAATAGCAGCTGAGATAAACTCCTAGAGTGTGTGTGTGTGTGTGTGTGTGTGTATGTGCACGAGCCTTTGCATTCTAGGTCAAAAGGTCAGGGGTGTGTGTTTGTGTTATGGTTTGGCGAGCGCTAAAAGGTTACCAGAGCCTACACCCTTTGGCCTCTCTGAAGGAGCCTGTTACTCTAAAACAGCCAGTCCAGCGTTATTACCTGCAGATAGTACAGTGGTCCAGTCTAGTGAATAGTTAACTGTCCCTGTGCCCTGTGTGGTCAAACTGTCACCATGAAAAAATATGGAAAGTGCAGTTCTGATGCGGTGACCTTTATCAGGGCACCCACATCCTCTCACTGATATTTCTGAACCAAGCTGCTTCCACGAAGAACCGTGTGCATGCAAGACACCCAAGAGTACGTGTGTGTGTGCAAGGTGTCTTTACTTGCATCCCGTAACTGTGTGTGTGTGTTTGTTTTTGCATGCTTTCAGGAAAAGCAGCACTAACCCACAAAGTCAGGAGCAGGTCAAAGTCCCCAATTGATTTAAAGATATCGAGAAAACCGTGCAAGAGCAGGTAGACCACCAAAACTGCCTCCATCAGTATTTAAAGCTTTAATCTTTAACTAAGCATTTGCTTCAGGGAAGTCTACACGTGCTTCAGCAGATCCATACGCTGTTGGAATACTCATGCTCCACACCGCGGGGCTGAAAGGATGTGTTGCTGTCAAGAGAAAGCATGTGAAGTGGGGACCTTATTTGTTTATTTTATGTCTCCTTTTGTTTAATTTATTATACAGTTTATATTATTGTCTTTAGCAATGTTAATTACTCTTTGCGCAAGGACCAGTACCACCCATTAGTTGCTGAACCACACACACACACACACAAGTATTTAATTGTTTATACAAGGCAAATGTGGTCTGTGTTTTTTTAGACTTATATTTTGTCTCCATTTTTGTGGATTTTTAGCTTCTTACATCAACTGAACACAGCATTTTCTCATTTTGTGAACATTTCATGATGAATGCACCAACAGCAAATGCTCCAAAATTACTCTGAATAAACACATTGACTTCCGTTAAAATGGAAGAATGATTTTCCCCTTCTCCTTTTCCTTATAAATGTACTACATAAGACCTCCTATCCGCAGGTATAAAAACAATAGTTGGTGTGTACGTGCGTGCTCATGTTTGCCATGTCTAAGCAGGCTAGCTAGCCCTGAGGGTGAAGGATGGCTGACAGGAGCAGGCCTGACTGGTTTCAGGCCTTAATCTTGATGGAACATAGCCTCAGAGAAAATGTAGGGAGATTTACCAACACATTCTCTCCGTGGAGCCATTGCCACCCATGCAGCCTCACCGCTCACCCAGAGCCGAGCTGGAAACTCCACTGTCGGCTGAGCGCTTTCTGATGACGGGGTTTGTGTACGCATATGCATGTGCATGTGCATGTGTATGTGCATGTGCATGTGCGCGCACCAGAACTCTCCATCTGTGCTCTCTCAGACAGGTTATCACTCACCAGGATCTCATCAGCTGATAGTGTTTTGAAACTCAGGACAGAATCCTTTCGAACAAGTTCCACACGCACCGAGAAGACCATAGACGATTTTTTCAAATCTCACTTCCCCTCACATCCTGATGTTCATGACATTTCTTTGGGTTATTTACTCAAACCTATGCCCACCCTTAGTTAATCAGAATTGATCTCAGCAGACAGGTGAGTCATTTAGAAACCAGTCAGAAGATAATCACACTGTTTGTTTTTTCAGCCCCTTTCTGTCTGTGATTACACCTTTTATCTGAGGTTACTTTGAGAAATGTAGGTTATCGAAGCATGGAAGCAATTGTTCACGCGCACTCAGGGGCCCTTCGTGGATAAGGATGACGCTACGTGTGGGTGTACTTGTGTGTGCTTGTGCAAGTGAAAAGGGGGAGGGCTTGAGGCAATAAGCCCTATTTACCTTTGGCATTTACTTATGGTTTATCCTGAAGATAAGCAGCTCGTTGGCCTACAGGGAGCGAGTGTGTGACATGTTGAGGCCTGAGAGATTGGAGAGCTGCTTGACTGCCTGCAGGAAACAGATGCAGGCCTGAAACCAGTGAGGGAGAAACACGCGAATGAATAGGGCTCCAGAAGTGAGGACGGAAGAAAATAAGAAGAATAATAAGAACTTGTTTAAACCCCTGCTTCAGATTTGTTAAGATGCTTGAGGTTGCTTTTTTGTCTCGGGTTTTGTAATGGCTAATTTATATACAAGCATCTGTGGAATGTGCTGAGAGAGCCAGAGCGGGGCTCCAGACTCTTGTTGGATCAAAAGGTGTTTGCCATATTACATTTCAGACTCACACACAAGCTAATGTATACCCACCTCCATCACCACACACACACACACACACACACACACACATTCAATGAACAGAGGTGACTGCCAGGGTGCTCTATCTGTACACGAATTATGACAGACTAACAGGAATCAGACAGACATTGTCCTCTCACACAGAGACAAAAGATTAGTGACTGTTATATCAAACACATTTGAAGAACTATGATCTTATGTGTGTATGAGACTAGGAAACCTGCGTAGATCGATACAGCCACTACTATCGGGCCTAGAAGGCAGCAAAAGTGGATTTGCTGATCTTCTTCAACAAACACACATTCATTCATTCATTCTGTAAGTGCTCCTATCCTGTTCAGGGTCTGATCCTATACTGATCAGAGCCTGGAATCACTGTGCGCAAGGCAGAACACACCCTGGACAGTGCACCTTCACAGGGCATCACACACTCACCCAGTCACACACATACTTACAAATGTATGTGGACATTTTGGCACAGGCACGTGGATTTGGACTGTGGGGGTTAAACTCCGAGGAAAGCCACGCAGACACAGGGAGAACACACCACTTTAACTCCTCGTAGAGGAAGGGATTGAACTCAAAAACCCTAGAGCCCCGGTGGTGTGCAGTTTAAATCATTTAAATCAAAAATATGGGTTGAAATGTATTTATTAATTTAAAATAATAATAATAATAATAACTCTCCCCAATTTTTCAGCCCATCTCCCTTCGCCACGATCGGCTTTTTCCAGGTTCCTTCCTGAAAACGTAAAAAAATTGCTTTTCACCCAGTGGCCCTACAGTGAGCAGCTCTGTAAGAGTTAAGTTTGTGTGACATATGAGGGGAACAGAATCAAGGGCAGGTGTCGTCGTGAAAGCGGGCAGGCTTTTCATGTGGTTCTGCACAGGTTCTGGGGGAGGTGTGAGGCAGGAAGTGTTTGAAAGTGAGAGGTGGCTTCAAGCCTCTTCATATGCACGTCCGTGTGTGCTTGTCATGTCCCTCAAATGTCAAAGCCAGCGCAGCTGACAGATAGAGATGTTTAACCCCTCTGTGTGCCAGAGGGGCTTTTTATTTAGTGTGTGCCTTATTAGCACTGTTTGCATTTTTATAGCTGTCTGGAGCATCAGAGTGATGAGTACATGCAAACACACTAGGTCTGCATGAGTATACAGGGGTGGTGCCTGTCTTTGATGCAGTTCAGGACTGGTCTGTATTAATCCTGGGTTATTCATAACGTTTATACTTTATTTGTATACACAACTCGAACACTCAACAGTGCACAACAAAGGTCTCATGATATTGGAGCCTTTCCGAAATGTGTATATTGTGAGAACCACATTGTGATGATGATTAAGAAAAGATACACAGTCGTGTACAAAAGTTATGCCACGTGTGGTTAAACCGAACATTTCCTGGAAGTGAAAATAAGTGCACATTCTCTACAGAGACTCCACTTCCACTATTTATGTTCTGTCTATTTGTTTATAATAGTAGAATAATCTGTTATATTTCTGGGAATTTGGGGTAAAATATAAAACAAAATATTCATGTCAAACACCATAGTGTTATTTTAGAGCTAATGTAGTATTGGAAATCCCATAGCTGTATCAGTATTTAATTTCTTTAATGTTTGTGATGTGTCATAGTGTAGTTTGTCCTTAAAGCAACAGTAGGTTGTATTTCTACCTCGGAATTACAGCTTTAAAATCAGTTTGATGCTCTACTGAGCTGTAATGGTGAGAATCGACCCCCTGTTAGTTACTGTAGGCTCAGCACTGCAAAAACTACACTCTCTAACACTTTTGGAAGAGAGTAGGAGAGGACCAGGAGGTCCTGGAGGTGTGTGACAGTGATATTACCAGCAGAATTTAATATTTAGAGATTCCAGCACTAAGTGTTTTTGTTAGGGTTCTTCTTCTTTTTCTTTTACTCCACTGTTTTTGAACCTAGAGCCCAAACTGTAAGGACTAGACACCAGTCGTCTTTATGGTGGTGCTATAAGCAACAATTAGCATTTTGGCTTGTAGCTCTACAACCATGGCACCTAGACTGGAAACTCATGCTGCATCTTGTTCAGCCATGTTTTGTGCATAAAACGGCACTGTGCAGCCCTGATCAATGCACAGACGCAGGTACACACACTGAGCCTGTGGGCTGCCTTCCACAGAACTTGTCTGCAATGCCGCAAACGATGGAGGATGACCTCTCATTGATCAAGTCTCACAGGGGTGTGTCCTGAGTTCTAGCCCAGCACAGCACATAGGCTGTAGATAAAAGCTGCGATATAATGCAACGTCTGCTGGCTCTGACTCTTCTGAAACCTCTCTCTGATCATATCAGTGGTTAGTCTGAAGCCAGAGAGCATCGCTGCAGATGGTGCTCGGTGTGTCAAAGAGCACATAAGCGCCGTTTCCCAAACCACACGTACTTAAAACCACACATACTTCAAGCTCTCCTCAGCCCTCAGATTTATCCCAGCAATTCTCTTTTGTTGCAGGGTGAAACGTCTCGTAACAGCCATAAAACAGAAAGAGCATGTGATGAGATCGCTGCCAGGAGGCTAAGGTTAATAGGAACGACAAGAGAAATAGATGCATATCTGCACAACCAAACTACTCGGACTGTATCTGCCACCGAATGGCTGTTTATCACTAGATATGCTATCGCTGTTAGAATGGCCTAGTGCTCCAGATCTAAACAGAGATATATACAGATAAAAGGTTCAGACTGTTCTCTTTCTTGCGCTCTTGCCGTCAGCAGGTTTTCCTGTGTTACAATCTTAAACTGTTTGGGGGTGTGTGTGCATATGTCTTGAGCTATACTGGTTAAAAATCAAATGGCCTGGGTTCATTTCACATGTTGCTAGAAGCTAAAATCAAAGCCAAGCGCTACGAAGAAACCGTCAGATATTTCTTGTTGGATAATGAGGTATTGCTATTAAAGCACTTAAGATGAACTTCTAAAAGTGGGCTGTCAGCTACTCGACTCTAAAAACAGACAATCACTCTACCACCACACAGGAAGAAATTCACAGCCCAAAAACATGACATCACACAATGTGAGTGTGTGTAGGGTGTATACAGCACATACAAGTACCACATATAACAGAAATACACACATAAAATACTTAGTGTACAGAGTACATAGTGTGTATTTGCAGCTTGCCTAGCCATGCAGTGGTAGGGCCAAGATCAGTGAGCTTTAAACGCAGATCTGGCTCAGCATCCATTTTGTTAATATACTTGATCATGGATTTGACATTTCTTGGTCAAAAGGTAAACCAAGTTCTCACCAATTTGTTTATGTCTTACCTGCTTCTGAGTATCGTAAGATATTTCTCGGAAACTGGGGTGGCAGTATTTTTATTGTCGATATGCACTGCTTCAGATCTTAAAGTTGATATGGGCCCAGGTTTAAAGACAATTATGAAAAGTCTGAAATATCTGACATAATTTAAACATGAAAACTTTAGATTCTAGGGTAGCACGGTGGCGCAGCAGGTTGTGGTTTTGAACCCCACTCCGTCTGTGAGGAGTGTGGTGTGTTCTCCCTGTGTCCGCGTGAGTTTCCTCCGGGTGACTGTCTGTGAGAAGTATGATGTGTTCTCCCAGTGTCCGCGTGGGTTTCCTCCGGGTGACTGTCTGTGAGGAGTATGGTGTGTTCTCCCTGTGTCTGCGTGGGTTTCCTCCGGGTGACTGTCTGTGAGAAGTATGATGTGTTCTCCCAGTGTCCGCGTGGGTTTCCTCCGGGTGACTGTCTGTGAGGAGTGTGGTGTGTTCTCCCTGTGTCTGCATGGGTTTCCTCCGGGTGACGGTCTGTGTGGAGTGTGGTGTGTTCTCTCTGTGTCTGCATGTGTTTCCTCCGGGTGAATGTCTATGAAGAGTGTGGTGTGTTCTCCCTGTGTCTGCATGGGTTTCCTCCGGGTGACTGTCTGTGTGGAGTGTGGTGTGTTCTCTCTGTGTCCGCGTGGGTTTCCTCTGGGTGACTGTCTGTGAGGAGTATGGTGTGTTCTCCCTGTGTCTGCATGGGTTTCCTCCGGGTGACTGTCTGTGAGAAGTATGATGTGTTCTCCCAGTGTCCGTGTGGATTTCCTCCGGGTGACTGTCTGTGAGGAGTGTGGTGTGTTCTCCCTGTGTCTGTGTGGGTTTCCTCCGGGTGACTGTCTGTGTGGAGTGTGGTGTGTTCTCTCTGTGTCTGCGTGGGTTTCCTCCGGGTGACTGTCTGTGAGAAGTATGATGTGTTCTCCCAGTGTCCGCGTGGATTTCCTCCGGGTGACTGTCTGTGAGGAGTGTGGTGTGTTCTCCCTGTGTCTGCGTGGGTTTCCTCTGTTGTTAGGTCGATCAGCAACTCAAAAGTGCCCATATGTATGAGTGTGTGTCACCCTTAGAAGGACTGGTGCCCCCTCCAGGGTGTGTTCATACCTTGCGCTCAGTGATTCTGGGTAGGCTCCGGACCCACCTCAACACTGAACTGGATAAGTGCTTACAGACAACGAATGAACAATGAACTAGATTTTTAAATATATTTTCAATGAAGTAGTACATTTTCACATATCATCTGGTGTACCACTGGTAGTACATATACCACAGTTTGGGAACCACTGCTCTGTGAGTCTCTAGGTTTTGGGAAATGCTGCTTAAAATGACCCCAAACCATACACCAAAAGATAAAAAAAAAATAAAATCATATACTATAGTGTTTTGCACACACATACTGGAGCCTGTGCATACACACGCAAGCAGGGAAAGTGCACAACTAGCAGATTTACTGTTTACTTTCTTTCCTCTCAAATAAAGAAGTCCAGCACTGCCTGATAGAGGAATTACAAAGTCTGCCCACTCTATGAGCATTGCTCAATTCAGCTGCTAAGAGCAGAGAGCAGACTGCCAGCTTTGCCTGGAGTTATTACCGTACGTAATCAGCATACACTGCTGTTTCAGCATCTGTCTAATTTCCATTGTGCAGGTGATGGAAAGGAGCCTACATCATGTTCTGGAGTGTTTTGCACTGCAGGTTTGCCTATATGAAAGACACACACACACATGTGTATATATATATATACATACACACACACACACACCTCCACCCTTCACGTAAAGCCACATCCTGCAGAACTTTTGTAATGTGTGCATATCAGCGTAGCTTATACATATACTTGGCGTGCACCTCATAAACAGGAAACAGCTCTTTGTTTCATATCACGCATGAGGCATGTGCTCCAAGACAGAGAGTACATAGTCCGGAAAGTGTGGTGGTTGATAGCTAACTCTTCCACTGCCTCTCACCTGAGAGAAGAAAAAAACAAAACAAGCGGTGCCACATTTAACACATTGCTGACGTCTCTGGGTTTTGTTGATAGGACGTTCTGCATTCATAACCTTCAATAACTACACATGGAGTGTTAGGACTGTGTTTTCTATTTTTTATGTCCATCTGGCCTACAGACAGTGTTTGTACACTCTGTAGCTTTAGATATAGATCTGTGGATCACTGCTGTTGCGCAAATAACACAATCTCTGGTGTAAATGTGGAGGTGTGATGAGGAGCATTCAGTTAACCTGGTGAAGTTATGTAACAGCAAACCACAGCTGGTTAACTTTTTCTATTGACGGGGAGGGCTCAGAGCATGCAGTCAGTCACATGGATGTGGCGGCTCTCAGGATTACTTCAGTTTTCTGACAGATCGATTCTCAGTACATAGCTGTTCTGGGACTAGGTGGATTTCTGATGAATTAATCAGCTGTTCAGGGGAATCCAGGGATGATTCCCACCGATCCCTCTGTGTAATCAGCCACAATCGGGTGAAGTTTGATCTGGGTCCGGTCAATAGCCCACCAATCCTCTCCAGACCGCCAATGAGAAGGCTCCTCTTAGTAACTCCCTCTTCTACACTCACACACACGTTTTTGGTGTTCAACAAGCTGTACGAGACCCACCCCCCCCCGCCTTAAAGCTTGTGTGTCCCAGTGATGACCAGGAAAGCCGTAATGGTCAGATTAAGGCTAGCTATAGACAGCAGTTGCTGGGAACCCTGATTACAGCAATTTACCAAATTATGAAAATATGTTTTGAAAAGCTTCCTTCAAACTCCGGCGCTCTGATGTCCACAGTTCAACCATGTCCTGTCCAAAAAAAAATTAAAAAACCCAAACAAACAGAACAAAAACACTCAAGGCTAGATTTTTTTTTTTGAAAAATATGGGGTTTATTGGTTTTAACTGCAATCAGTCATAACAAAGCAATCAATTTTATATAAACTCACATAGAAATTACTGTAGTGAACAGCACAAGCTGTTTTTTCTTTAAAAAAACAAAACAAAAGAAATACATTCAAAAGTTCAGGCTAGATACTTTCTTTGTGTCTGTCCTGTTAACCAAATCTTCTCAATCTTCATTTCCATCACTTGATGAAACAAGGAACAAGCACCCTACCACGTTTGATCATCTTCTGCATCGTTATTCGAGGCAGGGAGAGTACGCTCATTGGAATGTATATATTTAAAAAAAAAAGGCACTTTACATTTGGGCTGGAATACGTGCTCCAAAAAACCAATTGGAAACAAAAGGGAATAAAAATTTTTTTGTTTTAAAAGGACACTCATTCTTCAACCCGTTTGGTCACAGTTATTGCCTGCAATTCATCTGATTTACACACGTAACTGGAAGAACTGCTTTTAACACTGAAGTTTTGTAACCTGCATTGATTTCACATCACAATCATCTCAATGAACACAAAGGCAACAATAGAATGCACTTCAGGTGGTACTTCGAGTAGAAGCCGAAGCTTTAAGGCCATAAAAGTCCAAATTGAATCCAACTCGTTTGTCTCTAGTAACAACGTTGTGATAAATGTGTGTCGAGATATTCTGACACCAGGATATCTAGTGCTCACAGTATTCAGTTCAGCATTTCAAACTGGTGCTGTAACTTGTACTACCATCTCTGGTACTTAAAGAAAATAATAAAATATATATATGCTACATGCGAGGACTAAAACTGCCTCAATAGGGATGCGAAGACTGAAGATTGACTAAAGATATAAGATGAATGTACTGATGTCAAGCTTTCTGGTGAGTCCAAATAACTATATCAAGGAAAGATTAGGCCTAATGGGTTTTGCAGTCCAATATTTGGGGGAAAAACAAAAAGAAACAAAAATAAAAACAAAGAGAATGAAAATTCTACAATAAATAATCAAAACGCAGAGGATTTTTTTTGTTTTTGCTTTAAATTAAGTTTCATTTTATCAAAGTGTAGTTGCAAACAAGTAATTGTAGTACAATATATTAACTGTGAAAAAAGAAAGTTGACAAGTCTTCACAATCTTAAGATTAATACAGAAGATCATAATTTAACATAAAAGAAAAAATATATTCTATTGTTTCATTATCAAGATAAATACAAACAAAATTAACAAAAAATGCATATGATCACCAATAAATATGTTTGATAAGTTAAATAAGCAGTGACAAGCAAAACCTTCTGTCTTGAAAGTTTTCTTTTTTCCAAACAACAATAATAATAATATAACCATAATAAACAAAATAACAATAAGTCAAAACGAAAGAGGTGGAAGGATGTGGTGAAATTACAAAGTGCTCCTCTGAGCGGATTCTATGGAAAAGCAAATTAGCTTGGAGATCTAAAGTGAAGTTGCAGGACGTTCAGCTGCACCTTGGGAATGCTGGAATTCCCCTCTGCGGATTGGAAGGTGGGGTAGAAAGTCTTAAGTCTTTAAAGTTTAATAACCAGTTAGGCATTCCCTTCCCAACAAACACCAAGTGACCAGCCACAATGGGGAAACTGGGGTGGGGGACAGCAGAAACCATTCATCATTGAGCAGAGGCATCGATCTCAGGATTGTGTGAGAGTTTTGTGAGAAACCAGAGCAGGCAGCACATGATAAAAACAGAATGTGCCAAATATATGCTATTGAAACTCCCATTTTCAAACTCATGAGAAGTCCTTGCTGCAGACTGATTTAGTCTGCCATCTAACAGAAGGGTGGAAGAAAGCTCAGAGCAAAAAACTACTTGCTGCGAGGAACTATAAATGGAAAACGAGACAGCAGTCCTTTCACCTCAACACATGCTTGATAGACCCCAGGCACTTATTTCCTTTTTGTTGGGTTGGTCTGCATTCAGACAGCTGTGAAAAATCAAAGCGTGACTCTAGCAAACCCATCAAGCTAGACAGGAGAGTGTCCTTGAGTAGAGTGGTGCTAAAATAAAAAAGGGAAAAGATACTCAGCGCAGAACTACCCCCTCAAAACATGCCACCTGTGGCTCTGCTATGCACTACCGAGGCAGTAGTACCTGGCACAACAGTCTCTTACCTTTCACCAATCCACTCCCCGCTCTAACTTTGTTTTGGCACAATCACACATGTCATGGCAGGGCATCTATGAGATGAGGCCAAGGCAGCAAAGAGGCTTTTAGGCCCAAGAGGGAGTTTTTGCTTGTTGTGGTTAACTAAATTCAAAAAGGAGTTCCCTTAATTCATTGCATCTTTCTTTTTTTATGTTTTTGTGTGTGTTTTTTTAATCTTTAAAGCCTAAGTGATACAATGAGGGAGGTCTACTGCCTCTAGAAAGCAAGAAAAAATAAGAAAAAAAGAATGTAGGCAGGAGGTAGAGGGAGAACTTGTCCCTCGTGCTTTCTGACCACTACTGCTGCGTGCAATGGAAGACACTGGCTCTGGACACCTTAGTCGTCAGAGATGGAGAGCCTGCTGAAGATGGGCAGTCGGCGCGTGGTGTCAAGGACAGGTGATTCGGAGCCGCTCAGGCTGCCGCCCGAGCTGCTCTGGTAACCCTCCTGGTCGGAGAGAGAGTCTGGCTGGCTGGACGGAGACTCAAATAGGTGGGGAGACTCCGACATGGGCCTGAAGTAGTAAGGAGTTGCAGATGGAGAGGACGGCGCCTGGGCGGTGGGATCAGCACCAGACACTGGGCCACTTCCCAAGCTGGGCCCAAAGAGGTTAGCCAGCTCCTGGCTGGAGTATGTGAAAGGGTTGCTGCTGGGCCATTCAGGCAGTTCCTCTGGGGAGAACATTGGAGGAGGTGTGACTGAGGTGGGGCTGTCCCTCAGGCCAGCCGAGCTGGAGAAGCCTGCGAAACTGTAGCTGTGCTGCAGACGTGGTCTCTCCATCTTGTTGGAGGAAGACAGCGGGGATGGGGCAGGAGGAGGCCCGCGGCGTTCTTCGGCATTGTGAATGAAGTGGCAGCGGGGGCCGTAGGGGCAGAAGCCGATGGTGTGGAAGGTTCGGCACAGCTCTGTCTTGTACTTGGGGTGGCGGCTCAGGCTGCGCAGCTCATGGTAGCCATGGGCAAACTGGCACTTGTCACCATACTTGCAGGCACCGTTCTCCTCGAAGGGCCTACACAGCTCTGTTTTGTAGCGGCTGGAGTTGACCTGGTTGCTGCCGGGGCCAGCAGGGCCTGTACACTTTTGCAGCAGACGGTCCCCAGTCTCTGAGAAAGAGCGGTCTCTGAGCCTGTTTTCTTTGTTGTTGCTGCCCATCCCTGTGCCCAGCAGGGCTGGGTCTGCTTTGTTCAGGAATTGGTTCTGGTTGAGCTTGTTGCTGGGCAAAGTGAACGAGTGCCGTCTCTGGTAGATTCCGCCAATGGAGGGTGTCCCCACAGCCTTCCTGTCCAGCAGGCTCCCAGTGGGGTTGGAGATGGGCAGATTTGATCCAGTGCAGGACACAGACATGGTGTGTGGAGCACTGAGTATGTTGTTATTGTAATTCAGCATTTTGTTGTTCTGAAAAAAATAAGTAAATAAAAAAATGGAGACACTGATGAGTACATTTGACCTCTTTAAAGTTACAATACACAAATCAATGTCAAATCACGCATATTTAATTACTTCTTTGGAAGTCTTGAACAAGGCAGGAAAGAAACAGTAAATAGAGCTCACGGATACACATCTACGCCACTTACAACCTTAGGCTGATGTTATTTTAAACCAGTGAGGAAATGCAGGCCTATAGAACAGCCCGTTTGGCAACATGCCCACCCAAGGAATGCAAGGCCGCTTGAGTAAATGGAAGGCAGATGGAGCGGAGAGCAACAGGCTATGGACGAAAACATCATACAACACTTTGTGGTCCCGAATACAACTTTAACCAGAAAAAGTAGTTGCCTTTGTATCTACAGGTCATTAAAAAACAAGTCTATCATGTCTTCAACACGCCATGTCACCCTAAGTAAACAAGATTACCTACTTTCACAGTCATTTTAACATAAACTCAACCCGTCCTGTACCGTTTACCACAACACAGCAAAGACAAACCTCAAAAACAAAACACTTCCGAAATAAGTCCTTATACTTTGCTTTAGGGGCAAAGAAGGGTAGCCATTCGGCCATTACGTACTACAGCAGCTGCATGGCTCAACGGTCACTTTGGAACGGACTAGGGAAAGGAAAATCAGCGCAGGGGGCAGAACCAGACTCAGGCCTTCTAAAGTGTTCCAAAATACAGAATATTATTCCTCTGAGTGTCAGGAAGTGTGTTTACTTCCCCTACTATCAGGGAAACTAGTTTAAGAGCTAGCGCAGACATTAGCAAGCAACCTCAGCAGGGGCTTGAACTGATTCCCAAGCTCTGAAAGTAAGTCTCTACCCTGAGAGACATTTTCTAGACGTTTTTTGTGTACGAGACCCATCCTGTTAGTTCCAAAACATGAACCATTTCCGTCCTTTAAACTGAACAACAACTAATTTGACAACAGCACATCAGTTAAGTCTAAATCGTGGCTTCCACTGGTCACTAGTTAAAGTTTTACTGCACTGGCCTTGGATTAGTTCACACTGGCTAGTGTCTCTTTCCCTGCAATACTTCTGCCATAAAAATGTCGCAAGCGAACTTGTGAAATTCTCCAACCTGGTGTTAAAGAGCGAAAGGGCTGGGGGATATTCCACTATCAGGATTTCTCAGCTAGCTTTAGTCCAAAGTCAAGTGTGTCCATTAAGAAGTGAGCCGAGACATTCGTAAAGGGACAGATATCAAAAGTTTAACTTTAATCAAATATAATCCCAGAAATTGAGTGGAGTACATAGCAATGTTCATCAGTTATTGTTCTATTACATATTCAAAAAGATTATTCACAACATACCTATTCATACATGGTAGTACAATTATTTTATGACTGTTCTTTCCCCATGGGATGTAAAGAATATTAAAACAGACTGCTAGGATAATAAAGATATATAAAAAGACAAAAGAATGGAGTTCTCAAACACAACCTCGAAGTTTCAGTTTTCTGACTAAACCGACAAGTCCTACTTTTAGGAATAGCTTAAACTTCCCGTCGGCTCCTGACTGGGCCCAACAAATCTCGGTCAACAGACACGACTTCAGCTCAAAAGTGAAGACCCCCTGCGACCACCGCACTACCCCCACAAATCCACAGGAGAAACAAGGACAGGTCCTAACCGCGTTAAACCACTTAAGTCGCCAATATCGTGTCAAAGAAGTGCGTCTAAACAACCGCTGGTCTGTCACATTCCTCAACACTAAGCGTTGAAGCCAACTGCGCAAACTACGTAACGCCAGCGAAACTTTTTTCCCGTACCTTGTTGTTGTTGTTGATAACTTCGCTGAAGTCAAAAAGAGGCGGCACTATAGCCGTGGTCATCGTCGAAAAAAAGGAGAGCAACGACGAAAAGGCGCCAAAGTAATGCCTTGTGACGACGCTTTACAGACGGGTTCTGGTCGTGTGAATTATTCTCTTTTTTCGCCCTCACTGAGAACCCCCGCTACCCTGCCTCCCCGTCGAGCAGTTGCTTTTTAAAACCCCTGTAGGTGGAGCTTAGGCACAGCAACTCGTTTGGGGCGTTGCTTTTCAGCTTTCTTTTTTCCCTTGTGAATCAAGTTCTTCTCCTCCCTCCCTCCCTCCCTCCCTCTCTCTCTCTCGTCTGTGTTTAAAACAGCAATGTGTGCATGCACACAGCAGCACATGAAGGCCTGCTAGTCTTTGCTGCTACTGATAGAGTTCATGCAAGAGCTTGCAAACGAGGAGCAATAACAACACACAGATGTGCTGCTCATATTCTGTACCTATCCTATATTCTCAGTGGGAGATAACATAGGTTTTGTACATCATCATGCCTTATTAAAAGCATTAATAAAAGCCCAACCCTTCCCAGAAGGTTTCATTTGTACTGCCCTGACATCTTGGAGGCTGCTCTGCGATGATAAGAGAAGTGAGGAAGTTGCAGTGAAGTCCTGGAGTGGATTTTTAACTTCTTTTGTTCACAGTTGCCACCTCTGGGGAAGGGGCTGAGCACATGTCACCACCATGACTGCGTTACATGTGTGTGCTTTGAGGGCCGTTAATGCTGACCCCGCACTAGAAACCTCTGAAAACACTTTGAAGATATTTTTAAAGTCTGAACAATTCTCACATCTAAAGACACCGAGGTTTGATTCTGGCAAAGAGTGGGGGTCTATGTGTGATGTCACAGTCTAAAGAAAAACATGTATCTCCATTACTGTGGGTTTTTTAGTTTACTACATAGTTTTAACACAGCATGAAGAATGGAGTAATAGAGATGCTCAAAAACGACTTGGAATAAAACCTATACACGTTGACTTCTGCTGGAAGTTAAGAAGGTTTTTTATTCCTCTCCTGGAAAGTTACTGTTTTGGAGATACACTTTTTTAACAGCAGTTACATGCACGTGCCAAAGACTTATGACAGTGTTAAACACAGATGGATTTATAAGAGAGTCAAGACAAAAAGAAGCACGTCAATGACTCAAGAAAGCCATGGTTAGATGAGCAACAACTCCAGCTCTCATGAGATTATCCCCACATCAGAAATTTGTCAGTGAAAAAATGGCTTGTTAAATAGTTTGGTGTAACTGCGGGATTACTTGTTTTTTAAGCTTTTAACAATCCTTGACAATATTGAAGTTATTCAAATAATTATAGCTGAGGGGCCATGTTTATTTCAAAGATTAACCCTAAGTTGTATCCTCAGGCTTCTGCTATACATCCTCTGTGTAATTAATACGGCCTGCACTTAACTGTTCGGCTGCAACGTCACACTATTTACTTTTCTGCTGCTTCTGACTTTTTTTTAACCCTTCACGGAGCGAAGCACACCATCACACGGAGTAATGACGCATCTGATCATATTTCAGCAGATAAAGTAGCATTGTGAGCTGTGCTGATGTATAAAGTGTTTCCAAACTCACTGGCTAAAAGATTTCAGAGGTATCATTTGCGATAAGACGACTGTTCGTACTTCTCCAAATGAAGAAATATCGAGGCCTGAAGTTGCACAACAGGCCACAACTGTCAAGATGATTTTGTGACCGGGAATGAAATCCAAGAACCGAGTGACCTCACCAAGAATAATAGCCGGTCTATGTCTAGATAATAATGCGAGCTCTGAGATCCTTTTGAATTTAACTCTATCTTCATTCAGTGTGGCCCTCACAGGTCTTCCTCCTGCTGCTGCTGTGTGAGTGTGCAGCTGCTTGCTTGCCGTGCATACGTGTGGTGGCTTTATCCGGCTGATTATTGGAGGACAAGCGAAGAAATAAGCAGCACTTGGGAGAAGAAAAGAAGTTGTTTACACAAAAAAAAAAAAAGAAAAAAAGTGAGATGAGGGAATAGTGAAGGGGGAAGATTTATAGGCAACGTTTATTACAACACTCCAGGGTGTGTGTGTGGGTGTGTGAGAGAGGGAAGGGAATGGAGAGGAGGGGAGGGGAGGGCGGGTCAATACATTCCCCTCTTGAAACCTAGAGGTGGAAGGCTTCACATTGGGCTTTTGAATCAATTGTAAATAAAGTGGCACTTACAATAAGCGAAGCATATGCAACTCACCTGAACACATTTCTGGGCCCCACTTTGTGTTTTCTTCTCGTGGGACTTGGCGTCTCTTCATACTGTTTAGAGACTGAGAGGAAGGTGTGTTTTTTTTCCACATAAAAGACGTTTTACAAGTTCTAGCCACACGGAGTAATCTCCCCATGAGGTGTTTAAGGGACAGGGCTGTAGACGGTAGGGAGCAATGCAAATCACGTCTTCGCTTCAAAGCATCTTTGGCTTGGGAGTGAAAATAATATCCGTGATCTCAAGAGGAACTTAGTGAAAACTTAAGACAGGGAGGAAACTGTCATCGGTGCGCTCCAGGTAATGTAAACACCTTGCTTTAGACTTTATAATATGTCATCCCCACCCTGGTACAGGGCCGTTGTCCTTGTTCTTCACACCATCTAAAGTGACCAGTGGAAAAAGATGTGCGCCTTAAACTTTAAGGTTGTTGACATCTCCAACAAGCACTTACTCTTGAGACAGGCTGCAGTGAAGGCTAACGACCTGTAGAGGGAGCATGCAGCTCCAGCAAAGACTTACACACAAAACCATTACACTACCTTCTTACATCTTTCTAGATCCTGATTGTTATTAAAGCTGTTCCCTATTAGAGCCATATGTTAGTCAAATGGCTTAGGACTATCCCCTCCAGTTTGCATATTTGCATAAGAACCACTGTAGGCTTTTTGATGTATCCTAAAGTTGTTTTAATGATAATCAGATTCATGTCTCAGTTCATGAAGCACAAGAGCCCTATGATGTTTCCACTTTTTTGTTGTTTACATTGCTCTACATTTCATTTCCTTGAGTGTGTGCTGCTCTGTGATTCTGGTCCTCGGTCTGTTTCGTGCTGCCCAGGCTGAACGTCTTCAGAGAGAGGAAAATTAAAATGAGAAGAAAATTAATAGCCCATAAAATCTTGACCACAGCATTGTTAGCGGTGCACCGCCGTCCATCCTCTCCGCTCCGTCCTTATTTTCTCATGAAACTCTTCTGAAGGACTGGCTTTGCCCTCTGCCCCTATTTTTTATAGAGGGGCTTTAATTGTAGCGTCACTTGCGTGTGGGTGGGAGAGCCAGGAGTTGAAGTTGAAAAGATGTCTCTTACAGAGAAGGACACACAAACTAGTGTGGTCCGTTTTGTCAGCTACTTAGCCTGTGATCACTAGTGTATACTGTGTAAGAGGACTGAGGATTTTGAGCACTGCTGTGTCTGATCCAGTTGCACTAGCGGAACACACACTAACACCATGTCAGTGGCACTGCAGCGCTGAGAATGATCCACCACACGCTAACACCTGCTTAGTGGTGGCCATGTTGGTGAACAAACAAGGTATGTAGCGCAACAGATGCACTACTAGGGTCTAATTGTAGGACTACAAAGTGTCCCTCCATGAACGGCGAGTGTAGAAACAAGGAGGTCTTTGTAATGTTTTGGCTGATTGGTGAATACTGGACACTGCAGCTGACTCTAAACCTGATACGGGGCAACGGTCCTCATCTCTCTTGGGAGGAAAAATGGTGTCAGGGTTTAATAATGGGAAACAAAGGGAGCAATGAGCATATATTTTGAAATAGAATTTGCTGACACTGGGGAGTCTGTCTGTCGAGTTGTGCGTGTGAACTGTCAGGTCAGTTTCCTCTCTGACCAGGTTTCCTGCCCCGCAGACCAAAAGGAAGGGTGGAATCTGCCAACTGACCACAGCATGGTCCATCTTTAAATACAGGTCACTATACTCATCCAAAAGCAAACACAAGAGAGTCACACAGCTTTGGGGTCCTGTGTCTGGTGTGTTCTCCCTGTGTCTACGTAGGTTTCCTCCAGGGAACCAACTTTCTCCCACAGTCAAAACACACACTGGTAGGTAGAGTGTCTATGTGTTAGTGTCCAAAAGTGTGAGTGACTGGGTGAGTGTGTGAAACTGTCCACAGATGTGAATGTGTGAGTGACTGGGTGAGTGTGTGAAACTGTCCACAGGTGTGTGTGAGTGAGTGACTGGGTGAGTGTGTGAAACTGTCCACAGATGTGAATGTGTAAGTGAATGGGTGATTGTGTGAAACTGTCCACAA
Organism: Hoplias malabaricus; assembly: GCF_029633855.1. Taxonomy (NCBI): domain Eukaryota; kingdom Metazoa; phylum Chordata; class Actinopteri; order Characiformes; family Erythrinidae; genus Hoplias; species Hoplias malabaricus. The sequence goes on from NC_089800.1 coordinate 79,724,761, forward strand.
ATGTGAAAGCGTGAGTGACTGGGTGAGTGTGTGAAACTGTCCACAGATGTGAATGTCGGAGTGACTGGGTGAGTGTGTGAAACTGTCCACAGATGTGAAAGCGTGAGTGACTGGGTGAGTGTGTGAAACTGTACACAGGTGTGAATGTGTGAGTGAATGGGTGAGTGTGTGAAATCGTCCACAGGTGTGATTGTGTGGAACCGTCCACAGATGTGAAAATGTGAGTGAATGGGTGATTGTGTGAAATTGTCCACAGGTGTGAAAGCGTGAGTGACTGGGTGATTGTGTGAAACTGTCCACAGATGTGAATGTGTGAGTGACTGGGTGAGTGTGTGAAACTGTCCACAGGTGTGTGTGAGTGAGTGACTGGGTGAGTGTGTGAAACTGTCCACAGATGTGAATGTGTAAGTGACTGGGTCATTGTGTGAAATTGTCCACAGGTGTGAATGTCGGAGTGACTGGGTGAGTGTGTGAAACTGTCCACAGATGTGAATGTGTGAGTGAATGGGTGAGTGTGTGAAACTGTCCACAGGTGTGTGTGTGAGTGAGTGACTGGGTGAGTGTGTGAAACTGTCCACAGATGTGAATGTGTAAGTGACTGGGTGATTGTGTGAAATTGTTCACAAATATGAATGGGTCATTGTGTGAAACTGTCCACCGATATGAATGGGTGATTGTGTGAAATTGTCCACAGATGTGAATGTGTGAGTGACTGGGTGATTGTGTTAAACTGTCCACAAATGTGAAAGTGTGAGTGACTGGGTGATTGTGTGAAACTGTCCACAGATGTGAATGTATAAGTGACTGGGTGATTTTGTGAAATTGTTCACAGATGTGAATGGGTGATTGTGTGAAACTGTCCACAGATGTGAATGTGTGAGTGACTGGGTGATTGTGTGAAATTGTCCACAGGTGTGAATGTGTGAATGAATGTGTGAGAGTTTGAAACTGTCCACAGGTGTGAGTGTGTGAGTGACTGAGTGAATGTCTGAAACTGTCCACAGGTGTGAATGTGTGAGTGACTGGGTGAATGTCTGAAACTGTCCACAGGTGTGAATGTGTGAGTGAATGTGTGAGGGTGTGATGCCCTCTCCAGGGTGTGTCCAGTTAAAGATTTTAGGGTTAGGGCTTAGAGAAGTTTGAATGTATATGTGGCTCAGCCTTTTAGATAACAGATCTCTATCCATCTGATATATTAATAACACAAAAGACTGCACTCAGAAGTCTGTATCACATTGCACTGACCTGAAGGGCCTGCGTTGTCTGGTCTTGACTGAGACCAGGATCTCCCCAGGGTGAGGTGTCCCTCTGACATGACCCAGGGACAGGTGTTATGTCCACAGTGTGGGCTCCACTGAAACGGGATATTAGTGAGCCCTTCACTCGGCACTGGTCAAAATCAATGGCTTTGCGAGAGGCGTCCAGTGCAGAAACAGCGGAGACCATTCTCTCACTGAGAACTACCCTCAGTCCATCTGTCTCCATTCTGCGGCCATCCCCTCCCCTCTGCAACCTCTCCTGTGTGGCCATCTCTGGACTAGGGTTACACAGTCCATGTGTCCAGTGCCGGACAATAAACAAGGCCAAGAACAAGAGCACTTGAGTTGCAGTACACACTCCCAGGCAGATGTGATGATGATTTGTGAAGCTGATACTTATGGGAGAGAAAGGTCCATATTTAGACAAAGTAAATTCATTACAGATTGTCAAACATGTTCCTGATGAAACAAGTCAGATTAAAACACAGCCAAGTCACGAGTTATACTTTTCCACTGCAGCACGGATGGTAACCGCTCCGGATATGAAAACGGTTGCATTATCATGCCAGTCCAGTAGGAGGCCAAAGTACCTCCTTGTGTCCATGTGGGTTTCCTCCAGGTGCTCCCGGTTCCTCCCACGAGTCCTCCTTTTTGAACACAGATCCTGCTGGCGTCCACAGGTAAGCACCTCCTTTTTGCCACCTTCTTTCTGTATTCGAGGAGGGATACATTACTCTCTGCTACACACACCGTAACCGGGCTAATGGGTTCACAACAGCGTGGATCTGTAAGGAACGGTCTTAAGATCCATTTGGCCTTGCATTGGAAAAAGGGCCATTGTCTAGTCTCTCGCCCTGTTGTTCGCTCTCTCTCACGCGCTCCCTTTGACTCTGCAAGTGCCAGTTTGGTGCTTCTGTCTGCTCCTGTAATTACTGTTATCCTCAATTTACCCAGCAACTTTGCCTTTAAACCTGTACTTTGGATTCACACTCACATATTTGTCCCAATTATGTCCACGGGCGAGGGTTCACACTCACATCTGAGCTCATCTGATGGAGTTCATCTGGTGGACTTTTTCAGGATGCACTCATGGACACGCAGGGTTTACTGGTTTTTCAATGAGCGCAGAAGAAATGCAGCCAACAGACGTGCTTTTAGCTCATCATCATACTTTCTCCCCATAATAAAGCTACAGGTGTCTCCAGACTGTCGAGCCAGAAAGAGAAACAAATAAAACTGGCTTCGCAGAGAGCTGCCCAGTTGCAATGCCATACCTCTAGTCATTTCTAGTATTAACGATTCGGATGGGAAAGAGAAGCCCAGTGTGCAATGCTGAAGGTATGTGGGCCGAGGTTGTGCAACCACAACGCCGTAAATTGCTCTTTTCTCTGTTTTCATCCCCAGAGCAATCGAGGCAGTGGATTTAAACAGACCTCCATGTGCCTCCGCTCTGCCAAAAAAAGATCAATGGCCGACCTTTGATTTCGATTTCACAAACGGTTTGGGTCATATGCCGAGAAATCGACTCTGAATGTTTCTCACTGGCCATAATCCACGCACAAAGTCTCGGATATTAAAATTTCGTTTGGTGAAATGAGTGGCCTGTCCGTGCCATTTGCTTTTCCGTAAATGAGGTCTTTCCTTCAAGGAACTGAAGCTTTTTTTTTGTTTGTTTTGAAAACTAATATGAAAGTGGCTTCCCTGAAGGTGTTAATGAGGTTTAAGTTGACCAATAAAGTACATGATGTTCATTGAAACTTCCTGTAACCACAGTTTCAGTTCAGATGTCAGTCAGCGATAACAAGGACTGGGTGAGTCAAATCCAGACCAGATATATTCAATGACACTTATTGGAATATTTATCACGCTTTCATTGTCCCAGCTCATTCAGATTGTTTTCAGATTTGCTGAAACTAATGGCCTGTCCTGCAAGTCATTTTATGCTGACACTGTGTATAAACCTGTACTGCTTCTGTCCTCATATCCTTTTCTGTTCACGGAAAGTGCTCAGTGCTCAGTCTGTTGTCCAAGACGTACGCAGATGTTGGAGAAGGCTTGGTGTCTCTGACTCTGAGAGCTGAGGTGCAGCTGTGTGGAATCCTTAGTGTGACATAAAGGAACTAATCAGCTCATTTGCTTTGTGTCATTCTCGTGCATTTCCACAGACTTGTTCCAGGTCAGAGTTTAGAACGGCATTCCGATTCTTCTGTTTCCGTTTATTGCCGTCTTTATTGTTATTTAACTATCTCTGTTTATGAAGGTAGGCTTCATTTGCTAGTCATCTGTGATTGTTTTTCGGAATAATACATGCATTTCTTGCTTTTGTATGAAGCAGAAAGCGAGAAAGAGCTTCGTAGCCAACAGGAAACTGGAATCAATTAAGCCCTCCACCCTGTGTGTCCACTGTGGATATTGCTAACTTAGCCGCATATATACAAGCCCCTAACCTCAGGCTCTCAGAGCCAGCTTCATTTCTCAAAGGCCACTCACATACTCATGCCCGCACTGTTTTGTCGGCCTGTTTCTGCGACCCACCGTTGTGTCTCTGTTGTGTGACAGTGGTGTATGGAAACTCTTTTGGTGCTTGTTTAATAGTGCTGGTTTGCATTTTGTTTGCCTTGTGTACTGCTACGCTTTGTGAAATCCAGTAAAATAAATGTCTTTCCCAGAATCCATGTTTTATGAGGCGCTGTCCCCTATCCATCCCACTTCAGGACACATTCACCAAACATTGGCCACCACTGGCACCAACGTCCCGCTCCTCCCATGTACCCCATTCATGTAGTCCAATACCTATTCAGCGGCTCTGGCTACAAAGCTTGTGGAAGACCCCAGTGCAGTATGAAGACTCACAAACACTGGAGGGCTCACTTGTTTCTTATTGACTTTCCTGGCTTCATGCTTTAGCACCACCCAGGCCGTCCAGTCCTCCAGCAAATGCAGTCCTGAAATTATGAAAAAGTGGACAAAATGGTTTCCAGATGAATGCAATATGCACCAGAGGGGGAAAGGCTATTAATACGTTTAATATGTGACCTCAGTAATGCAGCGTTTTGAAATTAAAACAATCAGGGCTGAGTCCGCATGTGCTTGGCCTGCAGTGATGTTTCCAGGAACCAGGAGATTAGAAGAAGGTCAGCCTTGCTGCTTCCAAACTGACTGGCTACATTACTGACCAACTCCTCAACGGTTACACTCAACTGGGCATTGAAGGTGATGTTCTCGGTTTTAGTAAAAAAACAAACAAGCACTTTTTATAAAATTCAGAGTCCAGATGTCCATCATTTGCTTCTCTTTTGTCTGTTTGCATTGGAAACAGGTCTGATATGTTTACATAGTTCCACTGTAAATGGGTAAAAGAAAAACAAATGGTTGATTGGGTTGGTCCCATATGCTAGGCTTTCTGTCTTTCTTCTCATGGCAGTGAAACAGCATCTGGAAGATTTTAGACAGTGGAGGAATCTCAAAACTTTGAAAAACATGAATCGAGGTGAGGATATTGCTTTATTCCTGCTCCATAGGTGGATAATACTGACTTATATTTGCTGTAGGTATTACTTAAGGAAGGGCGGAACGGTGGAGGGTTCTGGAGGTTGTGGGTTCGAGTCCCACTCCGGGTGACTGTCTGTGAGGAGTGTGGTGTGTTCTCCCGGTGTCTGCGTGGGTTTCCTCCGGGTGACTGTCTATGAGGAGTGTGGTGTGTTCTCCCTGTGTCTGCGTGGGTTTCCTCCGGGTGACTGTCTATGAGGAGTGTGGTGTGTTCTCCCTGTGTCTGTGTGGGTTTCCTCCGGGTGCTCTGGTTTCCTCTCACACTCCAAAAACACGATTGGATTGACGACTAAAAAAAGTGTCCGTAAGTGTGAGTGAATGTGTGAGTGTGTGTGTTGCCCTGTGAAGGACTGGTGCCCCCTTCAGGGTGTATTCTTGCCTGCACCGCCACCCTGAACTGAATAAGGGTTACAGATAATGAATGCTATTACTTAAGGTGTAACTGACACTAAATTTGTGAGAGTGGTAACTTCATGAAAGGGATCATAGACGGAAAGTGCTACAAAACTAAACAGCTTGAGTTACAAATGTGTTTCTGTGGGAATTCAAACAATGTATAAAAACTTACACGCACATTAAACCTCAGCCACATACAAACAACAGTCGTATTTTTCCCTCAAACATAACATTCCACCTTAAAAGACGCAGAGCTTCTGAACACAAACAAACCAGAGAGAGCAGCAGTTCCCTACAATCATAGACATTGCCTTTAACAAACTAAAATGCAATCTTTGACCTGTAGTTAAATAATGGGAAGGGTGTATGAGCAAAACTAACTTATTAACAGTGTTTCCATGTGATTTACACTTAACCACCTTTGTGCGGGAAAGTGTCCTATCTTGTCTTGTGATTGGTAATGTCCTCTTAGATCCCTTCCAGTGGCAATAAGTATATTCTAGACACATTTATTGTGGGTTGAAGGGTTCCACCATCAAAATGAGTCATGCTTTACAGTGAGTGGAGATTTTCTGCACTCCTTCAAAGACCTGTGACCTTTATAATTGGTTTAGTGAAGTCTCGTAATTCTGCAAATGTGAGATTACATCAATGCATACTTCCCACACTGGCACAGATATTTCACTGCGAGAAAAGAGCAGTGGAAAACTGTTGTTTTGACATTTTTCTGAACGTGGTTTGTGTGTGTCAGGTACTGCGAGTGTTTACGTGGATGATATTGGTGAGCTCAGTTCCAGTCTTTGCGGGTGTGAAGTTCACTGCTGTCGATAGACTGATGTGGATGAAAACTCTTCATGAATTCTGACCTAGAAAATCAGATGTTAAGCTTGTTAGCAGAAAAGGGCATTCTTTCTGAAACTGCCTCACATCTTATATATTTTTTTAATGTTTTGTTCATCATCATTTTTTTTTATCATCAGACGTAAGGCAGGAACACACCCTGGGCAGGGCGTCACACACTCACCCAGTCACTTATGCACACGCACACACACAGACACACATACCCACACATTCAAACAGTCACTCAGCCAGACACTCACACAGTCACTCACACCTACAAACGTCTGTGTTTCTATCTGGCTTTTGTCTTTTCTTCTAAGAATTCATTTCGAGAATCAGCATCATGCCTTCTGAGCCATTTCAGAGCAACCCATGAGCAATAAAATTTTCCTCTGCGTTGTGATGTTTACCTACATCGATTAGCTCCAAGCTCTTCTTTATTTTTTCAGTCAAATACAGAGCAAACAGACGCTTGCAGCTTCCATTTAAACGGTTGTGATTACACAGTGAACGGAGAGAGGAAAGGGCCACACTAGCACGACTCACTGGAAGAGGGCAGGGCTGGTGTTTGTAAAAAGACAGGCTCATAATTTATCAGGGATGAAATGGAATCATGCGAGGCGCCCTGTGAAGGCCCAAGCTTCAGCAAGACTCTCTCAGCCGTATTAAAAGCCTCCCGCTCTTCCAATTTAACAGAGTGATGGATGAAAATGTTCCTGCTTGTTTATGAAATCTGACACAAGGCATCTGCCGGGCGGCGATAGGGCCCCTGCCTGCCAGCCTCCCTCTCCCGCTCATTCCTCCGCAGAAGAGAGATCGCCGCCGTGTGCGTTCAGAGTGGACCGAGCACTGATAAAGCAACAGGAAAAGCCTCATTAAACTCATTTGCTTTTGAGATTTCTCTGGGTGCTTATAAAAGGCTTTGGCCTTGAACTCTTCCTCGACTCAGTGATTGAAAGGGGAATTTCATCGTGCTGTTTTAGCTAACGCTAATCTCAGTGCCTGATTGTGAGCTCAGCTACCCAGTTATAATTCATTGTCTTTCCCAATACTCCATCTGGGGTGGACAGATGCAAGACTGCATTCTTGCTGTGAGAGGAAGATGGCCAAGATCCAGTCAGTGAGAGGAACACAGCTTATTGTACAGTTAAGACTTTGTTGTGGGAAAAATCCATGGTAATTTTTATGACCTGCGCTCAGATATGCGTGCTAAGCTACAGAGAATGTCTCTAGCTTCATGTTACTGGTTCCCTTTTTTTGCTTGTTTAAGCAGAAGCGAGTGACAGTACAGGAAACATCTGGAAGTGGATCAGCACTCGTCTGCTGGGAGAGTCTGGATGACAGAGGTTTTTGCTCGCCCCCCACTCCACACAATGCCTTATGTACAGGGAAATGCGTGGACTCTGTCGAGGTCTTCTAACAGGCCCTGAACAAATAAATATGGACATGAAGTGAAACAGCCACAAGACTGAGATTCTGGAAGCAGGTTGTAATTATCATGGGGTAATTTTAATGTGGTGTAAATATGGTTGGAGGGCAAAGTGAACTATGCTGGCTGGGGACAGAGCTTGAGGTTAGGGGTTACTCTATGGGTTGAAGAGGCTGCGAATGTTTACTGTTTCTGTGGTGACTTAAGCAGTAGAGAAGTTAGTTTCAGTCCTGTACAGTGTTCCTCTTTCTCTCTCTCTCTCTCTCTCTCTCTCTCTCTCTCTCTCTCTCTCTCTCTCTCTCTCTCTCCCTCCCCTCTTTTCTCCTTCTGCCCTACACCCCAACTGTACACCACATTCCTATGCACTTCTTTCCATTTCATTCATGCTCATAAACCCCCGTAAACCTCTCACACTTCTAGTCACACGGACTCAGGAACCCCACAAATCTCCCCCTCCCCCTCCCAGCCTCATTCTTGCGGCCCACAAATACCTCTCTCACTCTGACGTATGTTTAGTTACCCCACAACCCTCTGTCTCTCAACCCACGCTGCAGCCTGGTTTCTCTTCAGCTATTCTTTCCTTTTTCACATCGCTTTACTTTCCTAATCCCATCCCAGCTCAAATACCCCCCCCCCCCTTTTTTTTTTTGGAGCAGTGTGACTGGGAAGAATGAAGGAAAACAGCCTGAAGACAAGCGTAAGACGAAGCAAAACTGTAAAGTAGTCGGTAAAAGCAGAGTAGAGAGGGAAAGAGAAAGGTAGAAGGGAGAAGCAAGAAGAGGAGGAGGAGAAGGAGAAGGAGAGGAGCCATTAGGGAGAAAGTGCGGAGTCATGCTGCAGGAATGCTGCAGGGGAGATGGTTGGCGTGACTGCCCCATTTTTCACAGCCTTAATCAGAGACAGCTGTCAGTGTGGAGGGGGCAGAGCAGGGGCGGGAGTTTCACTCCAGAGGAGTGGAGCGGAGGAGGGCGATGGAGGTGGAGGTCCTGCTGTACTTGGTATTTGAAGTCCACATGAGGTTTATTTATTTCTTTACGTTCTTAAAATTAAAGCTGCCCACTGGACGCAGCCAAACTTTGAAGAACAGAGTGTTTTTCCTAAAACATGTTTGTAGAGAGGTCCTGTTCCTGTTAAAAGTCTGTCCTAAAAGCCTACATCCACGCTGAGATGCATGTAAGAGCAGGACGGAGAAAGGAGAGCCAAGCAGAAGCACTGAAGGGGGCAAGGGTGGGCCTTCCTTTCTTCCTGGCCTGAGTGCAAGAGGAGAGATCACTGTCACCTCACATGCTCATGGTCATCCACACTGACCATGACCATATGCTTCATGCTGGTCTCTGACTCACTCACACACTTAAAAATAAGGGGGTTCTACAAGGGTTTTTTGGTAATGAAAATGTTTCTGTTTAGAATCCTGAACACTTGAAGAACCTTTTGAAGTGTGACTTATCTGTAAGTTTTTGATCAAAGCAGAAACTCATTTGAAACCTGAGCTATTTGGTTTTGTAGCACTTTCGTTCTTTGTTTACTTTCATGCAGTGAAACAGCAAAAATAAGTCAGTACTACCTCTGGAGCAGGAATACAGCAACTTTGATAACCCTCTTTCACCCTGTTTTATAATGCTCAGGACCCCCATAGAGCAGCAGGTAGACTATTGCTGCGGATGTTGCAATTTCCAAGTAGGAAAATTCACCTGGAATGCCTTAAAAGTCGGAATCCCTGCTTGGGAAATCAAAAGAGCCTCAACAAGCCCTGGTTCACAATACAAGATGGCTGCCAGCACATCCACAGTGTGTAACAGCAGTAGTATTATTCAGTTTATTAGTGCTTCTATCTATTAGTGTCTCATTATATTAGTCATACACACAGAAATGTCCCACTGCTGTACGTGGAAGTGCTCCATGGCATCTGATACAAGTGGATCAGACACAGCAGTTGCTCCTGGAGTTTTTAACATTGTTCTGACTCCAAATGCCACTTTGTTGGTCCACCTTGTTGATGTAAAGTCAGAGTGTGTGTGTGTGTATGTCGTCCTCTAGTCCTTCATCAGTGACACAGGACGCTGTCGGCTGGATGTTTTTGTTCGGTGGACCATTCTCAGTCCAGCAGTGACACTGAGGGGTTTAAAAACTTTCTCTCACACTTTTGACTCTGTCACTGCACAATATTTCCTCCACTGTACTTCACTGTAGGGATTCTAATGTGTCAGGTTAACTTTTTCATCTTGTCTCATTTGACTAAAAAACATGTTCCCACATTGTAGCTGACTCACTCTCATGGATTTTCACTTGTTTTCATTTTCTGTTTCTTTTATTGAGCAATAGTTGTTTGGTTCTATGCTCATGTGCAGGGCAGATCTAGGCAAAGCTGTTCGTATTGCAGACTAGTGGGCCTTTACTCTAGTTTCAGCAGCTGAATTCTGTAGCTCCTTCTGCGCCATTTTTGGATTCTGTGTGGCTTCCTACAGAGCGCATTTTTCATGTGCCTTGATTTAAAGGACCGTCTTCACCAGTGTATGGGTAAAAAGAAGTAGAGATCACATACTATTATAAAGAGGACTGGCGCACCCTCCAGGGTGTGTTCCTGGCTCTGGACCCACCGCCTCCCTGAACTGGATAAGGGTTACAGACAATGAATGAATTAATGAATATTGAACCTTTATAAATGTTCCTTAGGCTGGTTCCAGATATTGTTCTTTCTCTGAAGGCTGCACCAGAAGTTGGGCCATTGTGATAATGTGCTGTTTATTTGGTGTGGCTTGGTTTTACACTGCAGTAGGTACAAATCTTTGTTACTTTCACCTGAGAGCCTTACACAACTGTTTTTTACAGTTCACATATGGTCACTGTCGAGTTAAAACATGTATCTCCCAAAATGGCAGCTCTACAGGAGGAGGGAATAACCTTAATTCTCAATGAAAGTTAACGTAAAAAGATTTTATTCAGAGTAATTCAAATGATGTAGTAAGGTAAACATCCACAGAAATGGAGATACATGTCTTTAATTGGACAGCGATGATGTAAATGGATATCAATCACAATCACATCTTTAAAAATAAACTGTACTTGAACTCTGCACATTTTTTATCAAGCGCCTAGTAGCGCTGCTGTACTTATACCAACAAACATCTCCAGGGTCTCGGGGTCCTGGACTCACTGTCTATGCGGAGTGTAGTGTGTTCTCTCTGTGTCTGTGTGGGTTTCCTCTGGGTGCTCCGGTTTACTCCCACAGTTCAGACACACACGGTTGGTGGAGTGGCCACAAGTGTGAGTGTGTGAATGACTGGGAGAGTGTGTGTGAAGGGTGTAAAAGAATATGCAGGGAGATTCCTGTGACAAACTGAAAGCAATTCTCTTATAAAGAACAGATGACGCAATGAAAGATAATGTTGGACACACTAAACCTGAACCATCCCCATGTTAATATTTTACATAATGTCTTATTTGACTGGAAACTTAATACGTAATGGTGGCATGTGACATTGCAGAGTGTAGAATATGAAGAGATAACGCATGGCCCATAGTTTCACCACTCCAAGCATTCTTGTGACTCAGTCTGTGTCTCAGTCATTGCATTCACCTTTCATCACATGTGTGCCTTGTTGTTGTTGTTCGCTCGCATAATAGAGACATGAGGGTGGGATGTGATGCCCCAGAGAAGTGTGTAAACATCACCACGGAAGAAAGGCTCAAATAGCATAAACTGTTATGCAATCAGGTGAAGATGAAATAAGCAAGACTCTAGCATGTTTACATTCATTGGAAGCGTGTTGTGGGATGGATCTGACGAGCATGGCTCTTTTTGATGATCTTGCTAAAGTTGTTTTGTTTGTTCCGACCCAGAACACTTTGTTTACAGGCTTCGGAAAGTGTTTCCTGTCTGCGGTTGGCACAATAAGTCCTGGTGTGTGTACTGGTGTCTAAGAGATAAGGGAGGCTTTCAGTGAGAGGAGGGCCTTATAATGCAGTAGAAAAGGCTTTAGAAAGAAAGTCTAGAGAAACATCTCGTTTCAAGGGTCTGATATTTGCAAAACAGTGCCACCTCTGGTGAGATAATGCTTTGTATATTTTCTATCACTTAGTGAACAGTAATGAACCATTCATTCATTATCTGTAGCCCTTATCCAGTTCAGGGTTGCGGTGGGTCCAGAGCCTACCTGGAATCATTGGGCGCAAGGCTGGAACACACCCTGGAGGGGGTGCCAGGCCTTCACAGGGCAACACAGACACACACACACATTCACTCACACCTACGGACAATTTTGAGTCGCCAATCCACCTGCAACGTGTGTTTTTGGACTGTGGGAGGAAACCGGAGCACCCGGAGGAAACCCACGCAGACATGGGTCCAAGTCCTCACAGACGGAGCGGGAATTGAACCCACAACCTCCAGGCCCCTGGAGATGTGTGACACTACCTGCTGTGCCACCGTGCCGTCCCAGTAATGAACCACAATAGAAAAAATAACAGGTACTTTTTTAAATAATTTATTTGGCTCCGCCCACACACACCGCTCTGCACTGCATTAGTGCAGGCAGCTGCTTAGTGTATGTCTACGTTAGCGCAGGCAGCTGCTTAGTGTAGCTCCTTGGTAGCATATTTACATTCATAACCTTTAGCTGCCGCTCTTATCCAGAGGGACACACAAAGTGCTAGGCAGCTGCTTAGAGTAGGCCCACGTTAGTGTATGTAGCTGTTTTGTGTGGCCCTATGTTAGCACAGGCAACTGCTTTGTCTACATTAGCACATGTGTTTTTTCACTGCATGATCCCTACTCTACTCTACTCAGCTCTACTCTGCTTCTTTTGCTTTTCCATTAAGCAGATCTTGTACCTGGAACGAGGTTGTATTTTATTCCCTGCTAACTCCTGGTTCCAAGTGAGCTGAGTAGGTAAATGTGATGTGTCCCAAAAAACAACAATAACACGCTAATGTTGCGCAGGCAGCTGCTGTTGAGTAGAAATATATCAGCTAGGATTCTCCAGAATAAATTTTATTTTAATTTTGGCTGTAATATTTTGCGAATATTCTTATATTCCCTGGTGGGTGGTGGGGTACAACACCACGGTATTTTAGCCACTTCCGCTTTTCTGTTCTCTGGTCTTCTTTGGTTTCTGGATATTTAAATATTATATTTCAATTCCAATGTCTTAATATTCTTAGTAATGCTTAGTGACAGACCAAGGAAACAAAACAGGTTAATTCCAGTGTGAAAGATGAGGTTATCTAACATTGAAAAAGTGATTAAAACACTCAAGCCTCATGTGGTTAATTTGATGAGGCTGGTCTAAATGTTTATTTCATATTTTTGGAGCCCACCTTTAAGAAGTGCCGGCCTTGATGTAAATCTGGAAAGCAGTAATAACACTTCTGATATTTTCGGTGTTTTCCAATGCAACCGCGATGTGACCGAAGCGCACCATATTCTTCTGTTTGTGTTCTATTTTGGTCACGAAGAACTCCCCTCTCTCTTCACTTCCTGTGAGAATTACTTATCTGATGGGTAACGTTTGTAAGGTCCTGGTCTATGAGCCAAACACCCACGTGTCTGTTTGTATGGTTGTGTGTGTAATGTCTACACAAACTGCCATACCATTAAAATGGCCTCCTTGTTTCTGCTCCCATTGTTTTATAAATGCACTTTGTAGGCCAACAGTTAAAGCCTGTAGTGGATCATTTTCAACGCTGAAGTGATACTGACGTTGTGGTGGTGTGTTAGTGTGTGTTGTGCTTGTATAAGTGGATTAGACACAGCAGTGCTGTGTCCACTCACTGTCCACTCTGTGAGACACTCCTACCTCAGCGGTGCACCTTGTAGATGTAAAGTCAGAGACAGTAGCTCATCTGCTCCTGCATATTTTGGGTTGAGCATTCTTTCATCAGTGATCCTGAGGGGTTTATTTTTAGTGTCATGGCTGGTCAGTGCATGTGTTTCAGCTGGAATGAAAGAGCATGTGTGTGTGTGTGAGAGAGAGAGATAGAGAGAGAGAGCGCGATTGTTTTTACATGGTGACTCCTATCTCCTGTATCCGTGTGTACACTTACGTGTTGTGAATTCTATGAATGGGTCTAGACTTTGCAACTTGACCTTTGCCATTTATCCTCACGTCTCCTCTGTTATCAGGCTGTGAGAAGCAGACTGACCTGGCCATGAGCTCTTTTTGTTTGGTGGGGGGGGGGGGGGGGGTGATTTGGTCATTCTGAATCATTCCACTGTCCTCCCCAGACCAAAGCTCAGCCCTGTGGCTCAGTCCCACTGGGCTTATTTACCAGTCCATCCCGCTATTGCTAAATGTACTCCATGGCTTTTGTCATGCACTGAGAGCCAAACCAAACACAGCAGTAAAAATGCTGACCTCATTTTCGAAAGGACATTTATTTGGTTCAGAATCACGGTCAATATACACATAACAATTTTGTGTGTTTTTACAGTATCATGTTCACTGAGGGTTTTTTGTTCTGACAGACATTTGTTAGTAGGTAACTGACGAGTCTAAAATTAGGGGCTCTGTGTGGAGACGAGTTATAAAATCATGCCTATCCAAAAAGGAATGGTAGTTTGCTGACAGTGAAATTAATTTTATTTGGCATTGGTTACTTCATAGTTGTCATTTTCAGCATTTACAGTACCATAAAATGGACATATTCCTCCCCTATCCTTCTCCATAATGGAACACAGATCTGTTTCTTAATGAAACGTCTGTGTCCTGCTTTGGTCCAAACCCCACGAGCCCCACAGCAGTGTTCTCCCCCTGTCTAAACAGCCCTGTTCAGAACGCCTGCTTTCAGCGCCTATTCCTTTAAATGATAACGAGCCGCTCGCTGTTCACCCCGACCCTGAGCTCACAGCAGTGAGGAGCGAGGAGCAGAAGCTCTGGTTTTTAGCTGTTTTCTCTCTGTTCTCTTTCTTCTCTGTTCTCGTTTTTTCCGTTTTTACTCAGTGCTCTTATGTCTCCGTGCCCGATGTGTCAGTTTTGTTGCGTATAACCTCGTCTTTGCGCTCTCATATAAACATGGGTCCAGCGCTGGGATTGGACAGATTCAGATGATATGGAAGGACAATCCTTAAGTCACTGAACTCTATGTCATTCAGATTTTGTAGTACAAAATCTGAATGACTGGATTTATACCATGTTTTCAGCACATAGAATAATGTGTGACAGGTTTTGTGTTGGATTTTGTGAACTGGTGGGCTCCAGATAAGTCAGAGTAAGGCTGTCTTTCTGCATACAGTTAGTCATGGCTACCCTATATGCAGTAATGCATATCATTCACTTACTGTAATAATGCCATTTCAAGGAAAACACTGTGATTTAGAGCTTTATCAACACCAGCCAACGCTAAGTAATCCACATTTTTATCAGATTAAAGGCATTCACACTCTCACTAGAAGAGACTTCCCCATGAGCTAGGGAGCTTTCTTGGTACTTTCCAGGCCACTCTGGTAACACACGCCTGGTGTCATATTGCTGACATCTGTCTTGCTGGTGTTAAGTGAGTTCAACAATCACCATTTTTAAATTTAAATCCTCAGGATGACCTCTCTCTCTCTCCTTCTGATGTCCTATTCACGGACCTGCACTGATGTCACATGTGGAGCTGGGCTGAGAGAGAAATGAGTCAACGATGACGATTCTGCGCTCACATTTGCACATTGTTTATGTCTCAAAGAGATTAGTGCCTCACAAGCTGTACTCCCCAACACCACCACGCACACAGAATGAACTCTGTTTCATATCACACGCACACACAAAGGAACAGGTCATTAGTGGCTGTAGGAATCTTTTTTTAATAGCGTCTAACTTTGCTTCATCTCTATCTCAGTGGCACGGTGTGTGTGTGTGTGTGTGTGTCAGCTGTAAGTGTTCTCTCCTTCCTCTGGCTTTAGCAGACCCTCTATCAGGAACTGAGATCATTTCCTGCTTCACTA
Organism: Hoplias malabaricus; assembly: GCF_029633855.1. Taxonomy (NCBI): domain Eukaryota; kingdom Metazoa; phylum Chordata; class Actinopteri; order Characiformes; family Erythrinidae; genus Hoplias; species Hoplias malabaricus. The sequence goes on from NC_089800.1 coordinate 79,740,161, forward strand.
CACGACGGTGGAAAGTGGCCTCAACGTAGAAGACCCCTAAAATTCCATTCCTTTGTTTAGAGTTTTGTATGTTATTCCAAAACAAGTTACAAAATCTTTCCTTCACAAATTTAAAGCCTCACCACAAAAACAGTGGTATAAGGTGACATTTACGTATTCTTGAGTGTGTTTATTAATTGATGTAGTGGGAAAATGCTAATAGCTACAGAGAACTTGCTTCATTTGAAGACTAAAAATGCAGACAAATACATCACAACAAATACATCACAACATGGTGTTGTGGAAAAAGACTAAAGAATCCTTGCTTAATTTCTTTGATTTCCAGTTAAAATTGCCAACAAATGGCCTCTCCAAATAGAGGAGTCCCAGTGCGGGCATGTTCAATCTGCGCAGAGTGAAATAAAAAGGTAGAATCCAAGCTCTCTCTTCACTCCATGTCTCTTGTCACTTAAAAAATTAAGCACAAGGCTTTCTATCCTGTTAGAGACCTTGTTCAGGTCAGAGTTTCATTTCTGACCTCTATTGTATTTAATCCAAGGAATGATAAGCACAGTCAGTATGTTTGTTATATTCCTGTATAGCAGGTCTACCACGGTGGTAGTGTCCCATGTGGAGTATAGCAGGTGGAGTCCCATGTCTCTACAGCTTTTAGCAATTTGTTTTTTAAATCAAAACTGGGGTTTTCCTTTGAACTAGCATTTTATAAATGTATTATCTTATGTTTAAGCGCCAAATCTAAGTCAGCCTAAAAGCAACTGTGTTTCAGACACAAAGGGTGAAATAAAATAAAATTATATATTCAAATAATATGTAACAGGAACATTTCTTCTAATTTAAACTTATTGCCTTATGATTGAGAATAATAACTGTGTTTGTGTGACTGGGTGAGTGTGTGAAACTGTCCACAGGTGTGAGTGTGTGTGAGTGACTGGGTGAGTGTGTGAAACTGTCCACAGGTGTGAGTGTGTGTGAGTGACTGGGTGAGTGTGTGAAACTGTCCACAGGTGTGAGTGTGTGTGAGTGACTGGGTGAGTGTGTGAAACTGTCCACAGGTCTGAATGTGTGTGACTATGTGAGTGTGTGAAACTGTCCACAGGTGTGAGTGTGTGTGAGTGACTGGGTGAGTGTGTGAAACTGTCCACAGGTGTGAGTGTGTGTGAGTGACTGGGTGAGTGTTTGAAACTGTCCACAGGTGTGAGTGTGTGTGAGTGACTGGGTGAGTGTGTGAAACTGTCCACAGGTCTGAATGTGTTTGACTATGTGAGTGTGTGAAACTGTCCACAGATGTGAGTGTGTGTGTGACTGGGTGAGTGTGTGAAACTGTCCACAGGTGTGTGTGTGTGTGTGTATGTGTGTGACTGGGTGATTAAGTGAAACTGTCCACAGGTGTGAGTGTGTGTGAGTGACTGGGTGAGTGTGTGAAACTGTCCACAGGTCTGAATGTGTGTGACTATGTGAGTGTGTGAAACTGTCCACAGATGTGAGTGTGTGTGTGACTGGGTGAGTGTGTGAAACTGTCCACAGGTGTGTGTGTGTGTATGTGTGTGACTGGGTGAGTGTGTTAAACTGCCCACAGCTGTGAGTGTTTGAGTGACTGGGTGAGAGTGATTCCAGGTTAGCTCTGGACCCATCATGACCCGATAAAGATGAAGTGCTTCAGATGCAGATGATTGGATGATCATATATGCAGTTTACGTATATGAAACAATAATAAATATAGGGTACTATATATTTTTCTGCAGGGAATTTCAGGGCAAAATGAAGAACAGCTCACAGTGGCTTGTTTCAGGTCTGTCATCAGAAGTAAAACACAAGACAGTGGTGTAGATGAGGGCCCTATGAACGAGAAAGTTACAGTGTAGCACTAGCTCCATTTTACTCTCAGCACAAACAAGGCCCACATGAAAGACGTGAAGGACTGGGCTTTCCTTTTGTCTTAAGGCAAACAAAGTGTGACTCAAACTGTATTTATGCTGAGTCTTCTGGTGCACTCAGCTAAGCAGAGATGCTATTGGCCTAGTATGGTGTGGAAAGACAAAGTGTTCCCTCTGACACAATGGTTGTTAGCACACAAAGTTTTAGTGTCAGATCTTTATGACACGGTTATCTCTCTGGAACTGATGGCCCTGCATTGGTGCCTGAGCAAGTGAAACTGAGAGAGAGACAGAGAGAGAGAGAGAGAGAGAGAGAGAGAGAGAGAGAGAGGGAGTCCTTTGTGAGTCCTTGCTTTGTTTCAGTTTGCAGGATCACTTTTCTCCCCTAATTACAGACAATTAGTCATTTCACATTCATTTCTCGAAGCCCTGATGCTTTCACGATGTGTGCAAAATGAAACACTTCCGGTGCCTGCAAGGATTCAGCAAAGTGCATCATTTCCAGTAGTTCCAAGTTAATATAAGTGAGTGATATCAACATTCCTGTTATGTCTCTTACCGCTCGTCTACACTCATTGCCCATTTGCTCAGCTCCACTGACCACACAGGAGCGCTTTGTAGTTCTACAATTACAGTCAGTCAGTTACTCTGCATACTTAGTCACGCCCTTTCCCCCCTGTTCTTCAAAGGTCAGGATTCCCACAGTGCAGGTGCGATTTGGGTGGTGGGTCATTCTCAGCATGTGTTAGTGTGTGTTGTGCTGGTACGAGTGGATCAGACACAGCAGTGCTGCCAGAGTTTTTAAAACCCTACAAAATCATCCAGCCGACAGCGTCCTGTGTCACTGATGAAAGACTAGGTGGACAAGGTGGACCAACGAGGGAGGGGTGTCTCACAGAGTGGAAAGTGAGTGGACACAGGGTTTAAAAACAACAGCAGCTACTGCTGTGTCTGATCCACTCGCACTAGCACAACACACACTAACACGCCGCCAGCACTGAGAATAATCCACCACCCAAATCATGCCTATATATATATGTGTGTGTGTGTGTGTGTGTGTGTGTGTGTGTGTGTATTTGTGTTTGTGTATAAGAGAGAGAGGAAAGAGAGGGTGTCGGCACTGGAGAAAGTAACCTCAAAACATCCTGCCCTACTTTTTTCTCTGTCTCTCTCTCACAGTGGAACATGCAGAGGAGTTAGCAGTCCTTTCTTGTCATAGTGCACATGCAGAGCTACATTATGAAACCCACAGAAACACAGATACATATGCATTTAACCCTTTCCGTGCCCACTCTGGAATCTTCAATGTGATTAAAGCGAAAAACACCTACTAAATTTTCATTTGGCAGCTTGTTTACAAGAAGAGGGCCTCATCTGATACTGTGGAAGAATTAACCTTCCCCTGAAAAACTGAATTATCACACCATACTGTAACAAATGCCTGCCTCATGTTTCCATTCCAGAGTGTTCTGTGTTTAGTCTGTCGCTGATCAGAACCCACGCTCCCAGAAATACGTAGCCCTTCACTGTAGGCCATGGGGGTCAGGGACACAGAGACAGAGGGCTAAGTCTGTATGTTTGTTTCGCAACGGTTTCTGGTGACAGTGGCTCCTAATGTCCCTCGTCTTGCGTTTTCCGTTCCCGAATCGCTGAAACACTTAGAAAAGAAAAGCTGGGACAGAAGGTGAATGCTTGCTTTTGGGGCTAACCGCTAACACCCTTCCCAGTGATGGTCCAGCCACTCTCAGGCCGCCTGTGTTTGTTCAGGAGGGTGATTACGGGAAGGGCCGGGATAAGTGGGTTTAAATAGAGCCAGAATGGTTTCCTCTGGGAACGGGTTAATGATATAAGGAGCCCGAAAACAAGTGCTAAAAAACAAGTCATACTCTTACAGACCTCCTTTGAGGGACATCAGTCGACAATCTGCGATCATGAAAGTCTGGGTATTTTATCATTTTACTTTGGAACGGTTTGTTCTCCTGGTTCGTGTGTAACTTGAACACAGTCGTGGTTGGAGTGTTTTTTAAATGTGTGCTATAGCCGGGGCCAGGTGTAACTGTATGTATGTAAGTGTGTGTCTGTGTGTGCAGGAGTTTTGCAAAAAGGGAGGGTTAAATGGTTTGGGTTAAGCTGTAATGCAAATGCTAGTAAAGTAAGCAGCCAAATTACCAAAGCTAAAATAATTTCCTGTAGCGGTGCTTAAAATCCACTATTTCTGCCTCACCTTGTTTGTTTTGATGGGGGAGGGGAGGACGGAGGGGTTAGAAGGGGTCTGTGGACACATAATCCTCCTCTAAAAAAGTGATTTATTTATGAATTCCAGCTCTGAGTCCCCCCCCCTCCCCCCCTGCCTCCAGAGAGAGAACAAGCCTGCCAGAAGTCATTGGCTGATGTTTACAGGACTGGATTGGCTATTTCCCATGGTGCCTTGTGCCTGTGGTGATATCTTATTTATATAAGGCCCGATATGGGAGAACAGAGGAGTTTATTTTGGGATATTCCCCATAGATGGATTCGATTCTTCCAACTGGAGCTATTTCCTAAATTTGTGACGCCCTCCAGGTTCTGGAGTGTGTTTGCAGTCAGGATGACGTTTATTAATTGACACATTTAGCTTTATTCTCTGTAGCTGTAAAATAATGTGCAACTGTACTAGAGTTACATATTACTGAAGTTCTAATACAGCGCTGTTGTTACTGTAAAGAGACCACCCAAAAGTGTAGGACACAAACATCATTCACAAAGTTTTATGTGTTTTTAAAACACATGAACTCATAATTACCTTGAAGAAAATGCTGGACAAGGTGCAAGGCGCAAGATTGTGGTAATAAAATGCTTTTTATGATGATATATCAAAGTATGATTATGAAACGCTGACATTTTTTATAACTTCAGCTGCATCCTGGATTCTCATCGACATGCAGGAAGTTTAGTTAAATAAAATAAAATAAACCCCTCAACGTGTGCCAAAGAAGGTTTGATGGTAATAACACTGTGCAGTTTTAGTGGCAGTGCTTTCCTAAATGTTTGAGCTCTAAACACAAACAAACAAAAACAGAACATATTTTCAGCATTAGTGCAGCCATCTGGCTTTTATAACACCTTGCGTCATGGTGCATGGCGCTAGCTGCCGCTCCTAGTTCTCCCCCCACTGCTGATAGTCTGCCTGCTCTTTAATTTTACTGGGTTCTCTCTCTCTCTCTCTCGTTCTCTCTCGACGAGTAATCCGTGACAAACCCATAGTGGGAAGTATGTTCTGGCTACAAAGACCAACTGAGCTAATGAGCACCACGGAGGGAATTATGGGAAAGAGCTGTGCTTCCTGGCTACGTCAACATTCAGGCCCAGATGTGCATTAGCACAGTGCTGTTTGCATGTATGTGTGTGTGTGTGTGCGCGCACTTCTTGCTCATTGACAAACCTTAACACTCCTATCTTCTCTCCTTCCCTCAGCTCCAGCACTACCAATTTAGGAAGAGGCTAACGAGGCATTTCCCCAGACACAACATCTGCTCCAGCACTGTAGCTAACCTGCTAGCCTCACTTTCTCACCCAGCGAGTTTACAGGGCCAGATTGGAATCATTAGGATCGGTCTGAACACAGCGCTCGTCCCAAAAGCGTCAGCCAACAGTTTCTAAAGCGCCCCTCTAACGCTGACATGAGTCTGTTTACTCAAGTTTCCCACAGGTTTGAAGTTATTTGGTGGTTTACTGCATATTTATGGCTAGGAGGGATAAAATAAGGTGGAATGTCCAACGTCATGTCATTTAGGGCCAAATTGGGTCTACACGTCTCTGATGTTTCCACTAATAAATCAGTAACTGGTTTTAGTTTTAGATACAATGTGGGGACCTTAGACATGTGTGTGGGTTTGCTGTAGTTACAGCCAGAAATAATGTTGTAGTATGTTGTAATTTAGAGATTTTGTGAGAAGTGCAGATAAACTTTGAGTGAAGACCATGTTTTGTTCAAAGTAAGAGTAGGAGGTGTTGTACTGTGATTGGAATGTAATGGGAATTCACTGTTGTACCGAACATCTTAACACATAACGCGTGGTGACATATGTGTCCAACCCAGTTATGAAGTCTGGAAAGTTCCCTACACAACTTTACCCTTCACTTTAAACCGTGATGTCCCCAAGTGACATTTACTGAACATGCAGTCACATGACAGTTTGTGAATTTGTGTATCTGGGACCTCATTTATAGAATGGCAGTGTGCTTCTTGAATACATAGAGACCATAGAAATGTTTATTTTAAAAGCATGTTTGTTTCTAAAGTTCCAACATTTTTAACAATTCAAATGCTTTAGTCACCTGTCCTGTGTCCCATTTCAAAAACAAAGTGTCAAAATACAAGTTACAAAATGGTGGTTGTGATGTTTATGTTACAGTGTGATTTTAACCCAAAATTAAATACAGAATTCAGCAAAAAAATGTGAAAAAATGTGTTCCAGGTTTCTTTTGTCTGGTTTATTCATTCATTCATTTATTTCAGTGTGCAAGGCGGGAACACACCCTGGAGGGGGAGCCAGTCCTTCACAGGGCGACTCACACTCACACATATGGACACTTTTGAGTTGCCAATCCACCTACCAACATGTGTTTTTGGAGCATGGGGGGGCACCGGGGCACCCGGAGGAAACCCACACAGACACAGGGAGAACACACCACAATCCTCACAGACAGTCACCCGGAGGAAACCCCCGCAGACACAGGGAGAACACACCACACTCCTCACAGACAGTCACCCGAAGGAAACCCACGCGGACACAGGGAGAACACAATTGTGATATAGCAACATTGATGTAAAGGCATTCCACACATATGCTATGCTGTTGCTACAGGGTACCATGTGATCGCAAAAGTATTCCAAGTGGTTGCTATGACAATTTCTGTGGTATTCCAAATGGTGTATAGGTTGTTGCACAGTGGTGTCTGTGGTATCCAATGTGGTTGCACTTTTGCAGCCCATGATTTTCTAATGGGAAAAACTCATCTGGAGCTGGAAGGGTGTTCATATCTCAAGAACAGTATTCTGCACAAATATCACAGCTGTACTTGATCATACTTTACTGCTCAGCCTTTTTGAGCATCTTCTGTGTTTATTGTTGTTCTTCTTCCTATTCTTCATGGTGGGCATGCGTTCTCAAATTTGTGAAAGTAATATACACCATCAGTTTTTCATAGGCAGTCCTAGTGGAGGGCTCTACAACAACCCCTGATGAAACTCCCCTTACTTCATTGCCTTGTGCTCTGACCTTAAGCTGCATTACTCCACTAAAAGCCAGCATGAGAAGCAATGGAGAGCAGGTGGAGCAGAGGACTAGGTGCCTCTCCTCCCAGGGTTCACAGTGTTCACCAGAGACGGCGAGAGCAGACCGGCCCCTTTCCTTCAGGCCGTGAACACCAAGGTTCAGTACCAGGTTCTGCAATGGTTTCAATTTCATGCCTGATCTTCTGTAAGTCCTTTTGTATGAAAAGTTAAAGCTGAAGGGACCTGGAGCCACTTTAGTTTCCTCTGGTACAATCTAGTTTATATCATGTTTTTATTGGAAACGCTTTCACTTTAGGCCAGGGAGCACACACCAGCCTCGGGATAAGGGTGCTCCACCACGGAGAGGCTGTGCTTGATGGGTCTACGTCTGATCTGGTTTCTGTTGGGCTCACAGAAGGAATCTTGATTAACAGCATCCAGTGAATCATTTGGCGTAAGGATACACACCGTTCATCTCAGAGCATTTCACACACACACTCACAGCTCACTCCACCTGCCAATGATTGTGTGTATTAATTTTCTGTGAGGTAGATTTGAGAGGCCTTAAACCCTTCAAATGTCTGGTTCCTATCTTTATTTCTTCATCTCCCACAGACCGCGGCTGAACATTTGTATGTTATTGTGAAACTTCCTCTGGAGTTACCAGCAGCGTGACTTCCATACTTTACAACCATTCTGGCACTTTTTTATGCTGAAGCAGCTCGTTTTCTCAGAGGAACAAGTCACTCCTCTTATTCTGGCCTGCAGGGAGGCAGCAGTGATTCATTATCATCTTATTTTTACACTATCCACAGTCATCTGTGACTTATCTGAAGTCATGTGTTAGCTGTGAAACGTGTGTTTAATCAGTATGTCTCTGAATTTCTGGGCTGGGCATTTAGCGTGCGTTTACTATGTCCTCTGTGTTTGGGAATACATGTCACACATTCACCCAAACACTCACACCTGTGCAGTCCTTTAAAGCAACAGTATGTAGTATTTTTACCTCAAAAATACATCTTCAATATCATTGTGATGCTCCACTGAGCTGTAATAATGAGAATAGATCCTCTGTTGTTGCAACTCCAGGCTCAGCACTGCTGAAACTGCACTATGTAACTTATGGAGGAGGGTAGGAAATCACCAGGACAGTGCTGTAAATCTAAATCACACTCTGCAAATCTTGCCTTGTGTTACTTTAAAAGGTTAAAACACCCTTCAGGAGATTCCAGTCTGAGCTTTCCTTCCTAAGAGAAGAGGACTCTAGCACCGAGGAGGGTTTATTGGCCCGGTGCCTTTGCTTATACCACGTCCAAACCTTTCTTCAGCTTCCCCCACCCCTCCTCATCCCTCCCTCCACTTCTCTCTGCCTTTTCATTTGTTTAATATGTGGAAAAAAACTATAAACATTAGTGTATGATTTGTGGAAAGTGGCATGAGAGTGATTGGTGGGGGAGAGAGGGAGAGAGAGAGAGAGAGAGAGAGAGAGAGAGAGAGAGAGAGAGAGAGAGAGAGAGAGAGAGAGAAAGTGCAGAGGTGTCTTGAGGGAGTGTATGAATGTGTGTGTCACATGTGAAAGGGTGTGTGTGAGTATGAGTATGTGATGGTGAAAGGACTGTGGGGGTGTTGTGAATTTATTTGCATGCTGAATTTATTCAGCTGAGGCCTGCAAAGCTTCCAGATGTTTTGGGAGATGTGTTCATCTCCTGTATCTTTATATAATCCTAAAACTAGAGTGAGCGCCTCTGTGTGTGACCGAGGACAGCATGAAATAGCAAGTGAGTGTCTATTTGTGACACTGAATATTTCAGTCTCTCTCTCTCTCTCTCTCTCTCTCTCTCTCTCAGCACCTCTCTCTCTCTCTCTCTCTCTCTCTCTCTCTCTCTCAGCACCTCTCTCTCTCTCTCTCTCTATCCATCACACACAAATACAACCGGTCACACACTCACTGACTGTGGCGAGTGTGTTGAAACCGAGTTCCTGACCCTGCTGTTTGGCCATTGCAATGGAGTTGGTGATGACAGTGTGTGCTCAGGAAGATCAAAGGTCAGGGCTGGGAGGGGTCAGAGTGTTGACGGACAGCCCACAAACTCGTCAGTCAAACAACATTTTGACCTGTGTGTGTGTGTGTGTGTGTGTGTGAGAGAGAGAGAGAGAGAGAGAGAGTCATTTTACTTTGCAATTTTAATCTCTCACTTTTTCGTACATTCTTTTCTTTCTTTCTACTTCTCGTTGTCAATCTGACTCTCTCTCTCCCTCTGTGTCTCACATTCTCTCTCTCTCTCTCTCTCTCTCTCTCTCTCTCTCTCTCTACCCCCCCCCCCCTCTCTCCCCCCAGGAACCTGTACTTCTGCATCATGGGCCATAGTGTAACAGCATAAATATCTGTTATCTGACACACTCATCAACAAGCATCTCACTGCTCCTATCACTTGCTGTTTCCTTTGTACTCATTTTTGCTCTCTTGCTCACTCACTCATGCTCTCGTGCACGCTCTCTTTCTCACACACAAACTTTCTCTCTCTATCACACACACACACACACAAACACACACACACATTCAAACAGTTAGTCCCGGGGTGTTACATGTGTCTTAATTCAATCTTGACTTTGCCGTATTTACGAAGTGTGCGTGGCTCTCTGTGCTTTATGTAATCGGCACGATCTCCGGCTCCGAGATCGCTGAAGAAAAACGGCCTGGACAAACAACACGGGCCAGAGAACAAGCGAGCAAGAGCAAATGGACAACACCCTAACCTCATTACAGTTACATGGTTAATAGGTAAGCAATCCAGACAGGAAGATAAGGCAGAGAGAGTCATAATCTCTCTCTCATCAGAGCAAAGGACAGCGGGTTTACATTTAACATTTGTCATGTAGATTGTCGTGTAGATTTAAGGTATACAGGCCTGAGACTGCATGAACTGTTATGGGTAGAGGGGGTTACAGCAGGCCTGTGGTGTGGTTGGAGGAAAGAAGGCAGCATACACTGCCAACTACGGTCAAAACTGAGAACTGCAACACTGCCTTCACATTTGTTGTTGACATTTAGCTCTGAAATGTAGTAACTGATCAAATGAGCACAACTCAATAAAATGGAAGAGTCTGAGTAAAAACACAATCACGGACACACACTGTTGCCATCTACAGGCGTCAGTAGACGCCACGTGTTGTTTACTGACCTGAGCTGCGTATGTGTATTAATGGTCTAGGGATAATTAACTAGAGACACTTAGGAATTAGCATGAAGCGCTGCATTGTTTCAACTGCTTTTATCAGCTGTGTTTCAGAGGAGGTGCTCGGGGCTTTTTTAGGTGGTGTGCTGATATGTGGGTCGCCGGCAGTTACATAAGATTGATGGATGACTGATGTGTAGATAGCGTATCAGGGTGTGCTGAGCTGAGAAGGATTGCTGGAGAGAGAGAGAGAGAGAGAGAGAGAGAGAGAGAGAGAGAGAGAGAGAGAGAGAGAGAGAGAGGTGTAGACATTTGCCAGGCTTTAGGGCCATTGTAATTAAATAAAGATGATAAGGAGGTCAAGAGGGAGATAACTAACCTATTGTGTTGTATTGCACTGTTTGGAGAGATTTTGTGTGTGCGTGTGTGTGTGTGTGTGTGTGTGTGTGTGTGTGTGTGTGTGTTAATTACAGGTTAGGCTGGGATTAAAGGAGTCGTAGCGGGTCAGTATATAACCTTTTAGAGATCTACCGAGGCTTGTAAATGAGAGTCTTAGACCTGATGTTGGTTTAAAGGCTTAAAGTAACACTAACATGCATTCTGATGCTGCCCTGAGCTGTAATAGATAGATTAGAGCCTCTGTCATTGCTGCTCCAGGCTCAGCACCGTACTGAAATCAACAGAGAGTGGAATGGAAGGTTTCCGTTCCGGGGGAATGGTTTCCTACCCTCCTCCACAAGTTACGAAGTGCAGTTTCTGCAGTGCTGAGCCCAGAGTAGCAACGACAGAGGCTCTAATCTACCTATTACAGCTCAGGGGAGCATTATAATGAATTAGAAGCTGCCATTTTAAGGTAAAACATTACATATTATTCTTTTAATTTCACCTTTACCCTAAACGTTACACGCACTCAATCTGTGATCTGTCACTGCTGAGAATACACCGCATTAAACGGAGTAAATCAATAATAACAATAGATCATATACAGATTTGTAACGTGGCTTTCGTGATTTGGAGCCAATCAGCTCTCTGAGCTGTGAGTGTGTTTCTCTCTCTCTCTCTCTCTCTCTCTCTCTCTCTCTCTCTCATCTGTGTGCTCATAGTATCCAGCAGGATGTCTTTCCTCTAGGACAGGACAGGTGTCCAGTGTGGAGGTGGAGGGGTGGTTGCCTCAGGCCTGGCTCCGCTGCCGTCCCACTCAGGGTCAGGGGTTAATGGAGGCGAGCGGCGCCAAGCCTCCCTCCCCCTGGATCTCTCCGGGTGAATTTGGTAAACAGTGGAGCTGTCACAGCAGATTAATAATGAGAGAAGAGCACAGCACAGGGGGCTAATGGCCTCCACATCAGCCGCAAAACTACCTCCACCTTCCCAGAAAGTCTCCGGCTCCTCGTCACTGTCGGGAGAAAAGCCAGATTTTTTTTAAACGCAGATGTGGATAGACCAAACTGACTGGGACTAAAATCCCTCGAGGCAGGTGTTGAGACTGTTAGGAAGTTTAATAACAATAGCAGTCATACTGAATCCGAAACACGAAAAGAAAGAAAGATGTTACACAACTGATTAGAGAGAAGTTGACTGGGTTAGTTACAGGAAGTGTGTAGATTCAAAGAAGACAAAGAAAAATATAAAGAAATAAAGGCCTTGAATCATGGGACAACGTTGTAAACTTTATTTAAACATTAAACTGTAGATACGTCACTTAAAATCAAGCAAACAGAAGGGTCCACGCTGAAAAAAACCCTGATTTATTAATGTCAAAGGTGATATCGAGATAAAGAAAAGGTTGTGAAAGAAAAGAACATGAGAGGAAGTGACACCCTGAATGTCAGGAGTAGACTAGCACTGTAATACAGATGGGTTTTGTTTAGAGTCGGCGGCTAACGTTAGACATTTCCAACAAAGGTTTGTCAGATTTCCATTTTCTGGTTAATTTCAACTTGACTCAACTTCGCAGCACTTTCTTCAGAAGCATAAACGGGTAAATGCCATTACATTACCATGCCACCCACTCTTCCCTCTCCTCTGTAGGGCATTAGCTCTGTATTAGCAGCTGTCTGTCAGGACTAGCTCGGCTGAAACTGCTCCTGGCCTCGGGGCGTCATCTGAAGGAAGCTATTGAGTGTCACTCTGTGAGCTCGGGGCAGCTCTGAGCTTCACATGACATTTCCAGCGCACCTGAGGAAAAACAAGGAGGGTCAGACAGGAGACACATGAGAGACTTGGTTTCTTCAAGATCCAAGAAGACTGAAACCAGAGAAGTGACACCTCATTATGTGTGGGAAACGTACACCGCATGTAAGCTCCTTTGATAGCAACTGTAAATATGCCCCAGCGAAACAGGCTTTACTGTAAGTCCCAGGCTCCCCCAGCCCACTGTAAAACACATGCTCACACACACACACACAGGTAGCTGTCTGTTGGCCAGCAGGGGGGTCAAGTCCCCTCCTTTCTCTGTTTCTTCTAATAGCCTCCATTGTGGAGGCTGCACAATAGGGCAATGAGGCTTTGATCTTTAGGGGGCCCGAGCGAAAATACCCCCGTTTCAAGCTCTTTCTCTCTGAGCCTTGACCTTCCACCAGCCCTCCTCCCCCACCTCGATGGGGTACCAGCGGAAATTAGGAAACCAAGAAGGCAGGAGGGCTTCACATTTTATTATATAACGTTTTAAAGACAACATAAAGAGAGCCAAGTCTCCCAATGGGATTTTTGTTCCTTATTTATTACATAAATTGTATTCATTCTTTTATTTTTGCACTCCTGGCCAGGGGGAGTCCCTTATCCCTGCATAAAGGGAAGGAGGGAGTGGGTGCTTAATGTAGGGGGATGGATGAGTCTGCAGGGGAGAGAAACAGGAGGTGAGGGGATATGCAGAGTTCGGTGTCTGCAACAACTCCAGAGCCAACTCTAACAGGTTTATGTAGTGGGCAAGGCCATAACTCTGGTGTTTCCCAGAGTGGAACCCCCCCACTTCCCGCCTCTCTCTCTCTCTCTCTCTCTCTCTCTCTCTCTCTCTCTCTCTCTCTCTCTCTCTCTCTCTCTCTCCCTCTCCTGGATTTGCAGGCCTCCAGCTGCCCCCACTTTCTCCTCCAATAGGCCAATGCTCCACTGAGCCTCTATAGAGAGCCCTCACCAGGTCCCGCATTGTCTCTCCCACTCGGCCCTTTGCCAGCACCTCTCCCGGCATTTTGGAAAAACTCGCCCCGGCTCCAGCTTTTCTTCCTCCCCTATACCCACCCCCCTCTCTCTTTTCTTTCCCTCCTTTTTCATCTCCTCTTTTCATTCAGGCTCCTTTCTCTTCCCTTTTCCCCGCTCTGCCTTTCGTTCCTCCGCCCTGCGCCGTGGAGCTGGTGAATATTTATTGATGCTGCTGTAGAATGGCATTGTGTGAATGAATAGACGGAGTACAGGAGAGGAGGGAACGAGAGAATGCTGCTCTCGCTCAATGGACAATATGCTTTCCTTGATGAACAGGGCATACATACCCATACACACACACACACACACACACACACACACACACACATAAAGAGTTAGTTACGAATTCAGGTTGCTAGTCTATGCTTGTCACATTTAGCACCAACCCCCCATCCATTCACCCCTTTCTCTACAAAACCTTCTCTTTTCTTTTATCTCTTTCCCTCTTGTTTCCTCTCAAGAGCGCACTGAGATGTGCGCACATGGCCCGTGTCTCCTCAGGGCAGCTCCGTGGACTGCTTTGTGAGTCCGTGAATTTGTCCTCTTGCTCATGTCCCTGTTCAACACCCCCCACCCCCTTTTCTGACACAATGGCTCAGTCCCCTCTGGCCTTCTGTAAGCTCTGTCAGTCACTCCCTCATCCTCCTGCATATCTGGAGGGAGGTTAGAAGTGCACCCCCCCACCCCTCACCCCTTCCTTCACACCTGAAGTAAACATCAGTGACAAATGATAAATGAGCCTGCAGTATCAGGTGTTGGGAGGGAGGGAAATTTATAAGGGAACAAAGACCAAAAAAAAAAGCAGACACAAAAAGCCTGTATCTAACATTACAGTCTTCCCCCATTTACAGAGGGTTTTTAAAGGGTTTGGAAAAACAGCCTCCTCTCCTGAAAGAACCACTTCTAGTTCTCTAAAGATTGTTATGGTGCTTTTCCACCGCATGGGTCTGGCTCTACACGACTCGGTTCGCTTAAAGCTTGTCGCTTTTCCACTGGCAGGGCTCCCCCCGCGAAATGGACCCAGTGACGTCACAAAATTCCATCTCTAACAGGAATCACTGGCTTTGAAAAACACAGCAAAGGCTGCGATAAAGTTAGGTGCTTTTTACTCATCGTGTTGTTTTTGTTTTTTGTTTTTTGGATTGAACACGGCTCCGCCCCCATTTCTCACAGATCAGTTACTTGTTGCACGTTCGGCTTTCACCAGAAAGTTTCATAGGCCATCGGCCCAAGGAACGTTTAAACCTCTACAAAACACCTCGAGGTAAAGTTGCGAGCTGCTGCTGTGAGTCCGATAAAAATAAATGTGAAAGCTGCTGTAAGTTTAGAGATTTTACAAGCGGCAGTTTGTGCTGGTTTTGAATGAGCTCTGTATTTCCTGGTGATTGACATGTCTCTGGCCAATCAGAGCTCTGCAGAGTTTATACATCACCATTTAGTACCTACTCAGCTTGGTTAGAACCCGGAGTGAACTTGGACTGAAAACTTACCCGCTTCCAGGAACCGGGACCAGATTTGGCCAGTGGAAAAGAAAGAGCTGAGTCAAGTCGAGTATAGCCGTGTAGGGTCCATGCAGTGGTCGTGGTGGGTCCAGAACGTACCCGAAATCACTGGGCACAAGGCAGGAACACACCCAAGAGGGGGTGCCAGTCCTTCACAGGGCAACACACACTCACACATTCACTCACACCTTCGGTCACTTTTGAGACACTAATTCACCTACCAACATGTGTTTTTGAACCGTGGGAGGAAATCAGAGGACCTGGAAGAAACCCACATAGACACAAGGAGAACACTCCTCACAGACAGTCACCCAGAGCTGGGCTCAAACCCACAACCCCAGGAGCTGTGTAATAATGACACTACCGGCTGCACCAGCAGGATAAGGGAAAACTCAACACACAAAACTGCAGAAATTGGTCTCCTCAGTTCCCAAATGCTTCAACAGTGTCATTAAAAGGAAATGTAGTGGAGCACAGTGGGAAAGTCTGCACTGTTTTGACTTTTTGGCAGTGTGTTGCAGGCATCAGATTCTAAATTGGTTTAAATTTACCAAATACAATTGAGTTGTTCAGAGAGAACTTTGGATCATGTGAATCATTTCTTTGTGCTTTTGTCATTAAATATACTTTTAGGAAAATGAACACACAGATGCATTACTGAAGTCATTTCCCTTGTATTAAATAAAAACCACAGTAGCCTTGTCCAGCTCAGCGGTGATGCTTTGAAGGAACACATGTGAGGGTGAGGCATGGAGAGGTCAGTTTAAAGGATTTTGCTAGAACCATATGTCAAAGCAAAGAACCGTTCAGGAACCTTGATCTGCGGAGCTGGACGTCTTTCTCATACTCTGTCCTGTTTGTGTGAAGCTGCAGTTCATCAGGATGGCCTGCTCTGATTGAAGCCAGACGGCTGGACACAGTACAAGGACCTCTCTCATGGCGCCTCTCCCTCTCTCTCTCTCTCTCTCTCTCTCTCTCTCTCTCTCTCTCTTGCTCTCTCGCGCTCTCCAGCTATCTCCCTCTCATATAAGGTCTGGCTAGAGACCTCGCTGAGCAGGATGTTGTGGGTCAGCCACACAGCCAGACCAAGACAGACTCTCAATTGTCCGCGCTGTCCAGTCTCTGCTGGTGGTCACGTTTCTTGGGCGGCTGATTGTAGTCATTGGAGAGAAGGACGCATGACTGAAGGATTGTGAAAGACACTCCTTCAAATGCTTGCGAGTGGCCTTTTGAGTCACAGTGTCATCTGTGGACGTTCTGGACTCGGTTTGCTCTGTTTACAGGAACAGCACGGCCTTGCAGAGGTCAAAGATCATGGCACCTCCTCTGGGCCTGAGGTTTAAGAAGTCCATTAGTTGTGCTGTGTTTCCTGTGTCTGCCAACAGCCAGCAATCGGTCAGCTTTAGAGCTCAAGACGGAGAGGGAACAGACTCAGCCACAAAGGCTGAAGTCATAAAAGGCTGACGAAGCTGGTTTGAACTCCATGATGCTGTTGACACCTTCAGAAATGTATTTTTAATTTTATTCAGCAACCACAACAAAGACTAAAAATTACGTAGTTTAAAAACAGAAAAAAAATAAGAAGAACTTAGAGTGAATCACGTCTTATTTTACATTTTACATATAATTTTAAGCCTACACTTTGTTTTCAAGTGTCTTCTTGCCCCTTGGAGCTGAGTTACAGGGGTTAATAGTTAAAATCTCCCCCTATGAAATGGGACAACCCTTCAATATCCTGATTCCTCATCATAACGCAAATAAAAAAAAACAGTGCTTCATTCCCAGGCAATTAGTGCTGCTCTGTATCAGTTCTGCATCAGTCTGCAGTGATATCAGAGGAGCTGCTGGACTTTAATTGCATTTAGAGCATCATTCACCTTCAGAAGAGTTATGGAAATTGATATGGAGCTCAGTTTAGATTCTTATTCTGCAGTTATTTGTTCAGACCTAAATGTTACAGTAGCATCAGGAAGTATGTATTTGCTTCATCACTTAAGAGGAAACTGGAAATTTACAGCTAACTACTGAGACATAAGCGCATTGCTACTGATGCTTCCTGCCTGATGATCATGTTTGTGTGTTTGGTCGCTGTGCAGTGTCTAGCCCGTGAGTCACAAGGCGTCACTAGCTTTGGAATGTGTCTTTGAAAAATTGCAGTTCGAAGGGCTATGTCGCCTTAACACGTTGCCTTATCCCAAGATGAACTGAGACTCCCACACAGGGGGGTAGTTCTGTTCTTGGGGATAATAACAGTACATAAGAGTTTTGATTTTGAAGATTTAAAGACGGAGATTTTGATGTTAGTGATTGTGAATGTATCATTCCTTCATTCATTCATTATCTGTAACCCTTATCCAGTTCAGGGTCGCGGTGGGTCCAGAGCCTACCGGGAATCATTGGGCGCAAGGCGGGAATACACCCTGGAGGGGGTGCCAGTCCTTCACAGGGCAACACAGACACACACACATTCACTCACACAGTCACACCTACGGACACTTTGGAGTCGCCAATCCACCTACAAACGTGTGTTTTTGGACTGTGGAAGGAAATCGGAGCACCCGGAGGAAACCCATGTGGACACAGGGAAAACACACCAACTCCTCACAGACAGTCACCAGGAGTGGGAATCAAACCCACAACCTGTAAAACATACAGTTATTACATTTTAACATGGTCCTCTGGTACATTCGTCTAAACTGAGCACAGTAAAATGCATGCACATGGAAGTTTAAATTATAAATATACTTTCATTTCCTTACAGCTGCACAGAACTGTGGTTATTCTTGGATGAATATTGAGATTGCAAACTCAAACAGGAACAGGGAGGCCTTGCCCTTAAGCAAGGGAATGCCTCACACTCTATGGACCCTGTATGTGCAGCCACGAGAGCCCACCATCAACAGGCCAGCTGCGGTATAGGAACGGCGTTTACTCAACATTGAGAAGCAGGGCTCTACCAACTGAGCACACTCAGTTCATATCCTCTCTCTGGTGGTCCTTTGGGTTTGCACGGTTGGGTTCTGCAGGGTCCGAGGCATGTCTTTGCCTAAAGCAAAGGCCGTGTTGTTCCTCTAGGTTGGAGTTACCTCTCAGTAGAGGTTCTCAGTTTCCGAGTTTCTGGGTTTTGGGAGTTCTTCTGAGTCCTGGGGGCTGGAGCTGTGGTGGGGCAAGAGAGCAGTGATACAACCCGTGATATTTCATCTCTGAAAGTACTGTTTATCTTTCTGTACTTTTGTTTCCTTTACCGCTCCTTTACCTTGCATAAATAACTCGATTGTACACGATGGTTAAAGAAATGGCGGTCTACTCCTTTTGCATGGTAATGTAGATTTGATTTCAGTCTCACTACGTCAATCTTCTTGTTTGTTTACTCGTTCATTTCCTCATAGGTATATGCTTATGAACTGTGCCAAAGTTCAATGATCCATGTGTCAGCGGTGTCAAAAGTAGAGGAGGCTGTCCTTGTCAGCCACTGTGATTCAGCCCGTAAAAGTCCCTCTGTTTTTAATGACACTCAAGCCTGCTTTTGTTCCACACTAAACAGGATGATGGTAGGCCCTGCGAGGAAAACACAAAGGCGGCTCGGCCCAGGGCCAAACACTCACCTCACCCCACCCCACCCTGAGCAGCCATCGGAGGAGATGTAATCAGAAACCCTGCAGTGGTGCACAAGACACACACACACACATTCACATATAGTTTAGAGCAGTGGTCAACATCTAGTGGTCAGATGAAAGGTCCACCAGCATAAATTCCAGGCTTAAGCTCCTTAAAATAACACATCTGTATATGTCCCCATAGCCTCCAATAACACTCCAATTACACTATTACTTTAATAATGTACAGCTGAATGAGATGCCTGGGGCCGCACACTGTTTTTTAGGTGGCTGTACTTGCAAAAGTACACTATAGTAGCACATTTCAGCAAGGTAGCACCACTTGACAGAACCCTGGGTTGTAGTGTGACTCTTGCTTGTGCTGTAATTTGTAATCTCCAAAAAGTAGTTGTAGCATTTCTCCAGTTTGGAAACGCACCTGCCGCCGTGTCGTCTCCGACAGGGCAGAGACAGAGCAGCAGCACTATTGGTCAGGGATAAACCTAGTAAGACAGCGGCTTTTTATGTCCCTGTGAACAACTGCGGTCGGATACCGAATGTACAATGAGTTAAAGTTAAAACTTAAACGTGATAACTGAAGCAGCCATGTTGACTGGTTGCCGACCACCGGTGTATAGAGCAGTAGAGTGTGTAGCACCAACCACAGAGTCTGGATTGTGTATTTGACGCCAAACATCATCATTCTCTCTCTCCCACCCACACACACACACAGAAAGATGTTCTTAATAAAGTGGCCAGGACCTGAATTCCAGAATCAAAACCTGTCCCTTGTTTCCTCACCACATCCCATTCTCAGGGATGTCAGCTGGTCCGAGAAGTGACCGCTTGTGTTTAACGACAAAGCACCTTTATCTGGTTCACATGTTCGGCCTATCTAGAGGTCACCCTCTCTGACCGTTAGCTGTGGGCTGTGTGGCCAGCTTCGTTGGGGACCGCGGTTGTGGCCGGCTGATTGGGCGAAGTGAAGTGTGTGAGTGGCAGCTTGTCGGAGGGGATTGTGGCGGGCCCGTCGGGCGCAGTGAGAGGTCGAGGGGGTTCAGACGGTGCAGGGCAGGGTTAATAACTGCTCTACTACTGGAGTTTGCTTTGCTGTGAAGGGCTGCTCTTTCATGTGTGCCACTTATTACTGCGTCCCCTGCTGCTATCGCCAGGAGATCTTCTGTGGGTGTGTGTGGGTGTGTGTGGACATTTCTTTGTGGGTTTTTTACCAATCCCTGCTGAATGGGCCCTTTCTGTGACAATGAAGGGAACACAACAGCAAATCACATAATGATTGACCTGAGCGTATCAAAGGGCCGGGTGGGTTCGGGTTAAACTGGGCCACATTGCCCTCTTTGTCTCTTCCTGTCAAATCTTCTTTCATTGGCAGCGAAGCTCGGAGGAGACTGTACTCAGCCTCAAGCCGACAACAAATAATCCGAGCTAGAGCCACAAACAGGGATTCATTACTTTCTCTATAATGCTATATCATTACTGCAGTGTGTTCTCATGCCTAAGACAAGGACCTGAGAGAAGACTTTCTTGTGGAGCGTTCCTGTGTAATTACCATTACACAAGAGCGTGCTTTATAAACACACTAGGTGCCTGGCTTGTTTGGAGTTTGCTGTAGGTTCTTTATCTCTCAAAAGCCTTCGGGAGAGGTTGTAGCCTCTGTGCGTGTGTGTGTGAGTGTGTGTGAGTGTGTGTGTTTAAGGCCCAAGGCATAACTGCCTGGTGAGTTCAGTAATTGCTGTGATTTAGCTCAACAGTGACTTACACAGACAGAAGTACAATAAACCACACACTAGCATTTTATTATTCTAATGTTTATTGTATATTTCACTTTTTGAGAACACAAACAGCTTTTAAATGATAAAAAATAAGATCATTGGCCCCATGAAGGATGGGCGCTCTCTCCAGTGTGTGTTCCTGCCTTACACCCAGTGACTCCAGGTAGGATCCTGACCCAAAGTGACCCTGGAAAGGATGAAGCGCTTACAGAAGATGGATGAATAAATCTTATCTCTCCTCATTCCATATTCCTCCCTCTATATTTCTGGCTGATTATAAAGACACACGTATGTTACAGTACTGCCCAAAAGTCTTATTTAAAATGTATCCTGTCAATAAACGCGGTGATACACTACCACTTTAGAATAAGAATACACTAATAAAGGTTTATAGTCTGTTTATTGATGGTTATTAATCAAGTTGTAAACATTCATTCATTCATTCATTCATTATCTGTAAGCGCTTATCCAATTCAGGGTCGCGGTGGGTCCAGAGCCTACCTGGAATCATTGGGCGCAAGGCGGGAATACACCCTGGAGGGGGCGCCAGTCCTTCACAGGGCGACACAGACACACACACATTCACACTCACACCTACAGACACTTTCTGAGTCACCAATCCACCTACCAACGTGTGTTTTTGGACTGTGGGAGGAAACCGGAGCACCCGGAGGAAACCCATGCAGACACAGGGAGAACACACCACACTCCTCACAGACAGTCACCCGGAGCGGGAATCGAACCCACAACCTCCAGGTCTCTGGAGCTGTGTGACTGCGACACTACCTGCTGCACCACCATGCTGCCCAAAGTTGTAAACACATTAAAGGTAATTAATAATCACATGGATAGAAAGGGGGCGTGTGTTCTCCCTGTGTCCGCGTGGGTTTCCTCTGGGTGCTCTGGTTTCCTCCCACAGTCCAAAAACATACGTTGGTAGGTGGATTGGCGACTCAAAAGTGTCCGTTGGTGTGAGTGTGTGAGTGAATGTGTGTGTGTGTCTGTGTTGCGCTGTGAAGGACTGGCGCCCCCTCCAGGGTGTATTCCCGCCTTGCGCCCAATGATTCCAGGTAGGCTCTGGACCCACCGCGACCCTGAACTGGATAAGCGCTTACAGATAATGAATGAATGAATGAATAGAAAGGGAAACGGTGACCTTCTGTTTGCCAAATAGTGAACTCACATCCATCTACAGTTAAACCTCAGATCTTGCCAGATACTGACCTCACTCTTCACCATCAGTCGACATTAACCCTGTCAGCTCCAGCAAAGATTTGTTAAGACTTTTAACTATTTAACCACCACGTTTAATCCACAGATAGAATGTCTTTTTTAGATATTGATGATAATGTGAGCTTTTTCTACACCTTGATAAAAACCTCTTCATTTAAAATGATTATTAATGACTTTTGTGTAATTACCATGCAGTAAACAAGATTTTAAACCACTTATAAATGTTTACAAATATAAACTTATTTTAAAATGGTATCAACAATAAATACAAAAACATAAATACAGTAAAAATATATCCCCGCCCCCAAAACTAAATGAGTAGTGTCTGTGCTGTGAGCGAGTGTGAAGAACAAAGTGTTTCCAGATGTTCTCCTGATCGTATAGATTTGTTTAATCAGCAGCACACTTGGTTTAACATAATGAAGTATTTATTAACCTCTAAAAACTGGAAGATAACCTCAAATAATACTGGACTGTCACCAGGAGAGATATGGAAAGGGTTAAACCAACCCACAGGGATCAAATATTAACCAAGAAACTTATGAGCAAATAAACTCTTAGTGCTGAGATAAATGGCTTTTTAAATCTCATTTCCTCGGGTGCGTACACTACAGTATATCACCAGTATGAGATCTTCTATAAGCGCTGGATTCACGTACGATTCCTGATTAATGAAAGTGCTTTTGCTAAAGTGTTTCGTCTTATATTTTAGGTTTTTGACACACAGTGAACAGCTAAACATTTGTTCCGTGATTCCTTAAAATTCATAAGAACAGAGACAACCTTTAGGAGTCTGGAGTTTTAGGTTTGCCGTAGAAGAAATTGCAGATGTGTGTGTGTGTTTGTGTGTGTGTTTGAAGGCCACCACTGTCTTTGAATGTGAGTTCTGGGCCTTAGCTAAAGCAGGGTTGTGTTTCAGGCTCACTCTGCTATTATTACAGCTGCTCCAGCCGTGAGCACCGCTGAGACCCTCAGCCCTCACCCAGCCTGACACACACACACACACATACGCACACACACACACACACACATACACACACACACACATACACACACACACACACACACACATACACACCTCCAGGGTCAGCACCTCTAACCCCTCTCCCTGGGGTCACTGGCTCAGAGCCCATCATTAAGGAGAATGGTTTTGCTTCAGACCTCTCTCTCTCTCTCTCCCTCTCTCTCTCTCTCTCTCTCTCTCTCTCTCCCTCTGTGTCTCTCTCTCTCTCTCTCTCTCTCCCTCTCTCTCTCTCTCTCTCTCTCTCTCTCTCTCTCTCTCTCTCTCCCTCTGTGTCTCTCTCTCTCTCTCCCTCTGTCTCTCTCTCTCCCTCTGTGTCTCTCTCTCTCTCTCTCCCTCTCTCTCTCTCTCTCTCTCTCTCTCTCTCTCTCCCTCTGTGTCTCTCTCTCTCTCTCCCTCTGTCTCTCTCTCTCTCTCTCTCTCTCTCTCGCTATTTCTGTCTTTATCTCTCTCAGTCTTTCTGTCTGTTTGTCTCTCCCTCTTTTTCCGCCTCTCTCTTTCTGTTCTCTCTCTCTCTTTCTGTCTGTCTGTCTTTTGTTTTCTGTCTCTCTCTTTGTCTCTCTATATTTGTGTGTCTGTCTCTACTTCCCGAGCTCTCTCTCTCTCTCTCTCTCTCTCTCTCTCTCTCTCTCTCTCGTGGTGTGTGCTATTGATCTGTTCTGTTTGAGCTGATTATCTGCCTGTGATTTGTTCTCAGGGTCAAAGCTCCTACACTGAACACACTGCGACTTCATCTCCAAACACACTCTGAGCAACAGGTACACCGACAGTAATCTGGACTGGACACAATCGCCCTGCAGCCACCTGCATAAACTTAGAGCCAGTGAAGACACCCTGAGATTAATTTGGTTCACACATTTTAACATGAGGGAGGTGTGGTCACAGCCAGAACTAAACATTTTTGTTTTTTATTTTCCCAACGGACTCAGCAGCTGCATTTTAGAAACTTTTTTTTAATCTAACTTTTTGTCCCTCTTTTTTGAAGATACAAGGATTCAGTTTGACAGCAGCAGCATCGGCACAAACTTGTATTTGAGTCTTACTTTCAGCAGATTTGTGATAATGTACACCTTCAAGCCATTAAAACTCCATTCATATTCTTTTCGTATGTGTGAACAGTATGTGATGAACACGTTCAAACAAAGCTGACTGCATGTTTATTTTGTTGGGGTCAGAAACTCTCATTGTGGAGTTTTTATCTTTACTGTGATTAAACACAGCAGGGGTCAGCTCTGACCGCTCCAAACTCTGAACTCCGCTCTGAATAAGCTCTTGCCCTCACTCAGAAATAAACACAGTGCCTCCAACAGGAGGAACAGAACTGTGCATCATTTCCACAGTGATAGGAGACAGGGAGCACATGGAGAGCTCTGATTCTCCTCTGATTTATTTCACTGCGTGCAGTGTGAATATGCACACGCCGTGACTCCTCTATCAGCAGATTTAAGTTATGATGCATATTGTTTATATGCTATGTGAATACAAACTTGAGCATGTTATTATTTTCTCTCTCTCTCTCTCTCTGTCTCTATGTGTGTGTGTTTGTGTGTGTGTACATGTGAGTGTGTAATTGCAGGTAATGTAACACCGCAGCCACTCCCAGTAGAAAGCCTGAGGGTTTGGCCCTTGTTTATTAGAATGAGGAGTTTAACTGAGGTTGGGCAGCAACAATAAGACTCTGGATGATCAGTGGCGGAATGCTGACGTAACGTAGATCGAACTACGCTCCTCTCACACTCCCGTGCCGATGCCACAAGCAATAAGAGACGTCTGTCCGGCCGCCATCTTCTCTGTGTACAGAGCTGGAGATTAAAGTTTAATGTTTGGAGTGTTGCAAACTGTTGTTGTCTGCTCTTTCTCTCTCTCTCTCTCTTTCTCTCTCTAGGGTCAGGGGGCAGATGTGGATTTGCTCATGATGTTCCAATGCTCCATCTGTCTTCATTAACAGCCTTGAACTCCTCAACTCTTCTGGAGCTCTGCTACGGAGTCAAAAAAGGGTCAAAAAGATTTTGAGCTTGTAAAACAATACTCACAGATGTAACGGAATTTGTAACTGGGTTTGAGCAACTACATCCATCCATCCATTATCTGTAAACGCTTATCCAATTTAGGGTCGCGGGGGGTCCAGAGCCTACCTGGAATCATTGGGCGTAAGGCGGGAATACACCCTGGAGGGGGCGCCAGTCCTTCACAGGGCAACACACTCACACCTACGGACACTTTTGAGTCGCCAATCCACCTACCAACGTGTATTTTTGAAGTGTGGGAGAAAACCGGAGCACCCAGAGGAAACCCACACAGACACAGGGAGAACACACCACACTCTTCACAGACAGTCACCCGGAGCGGGAATCGAACCCACAACCTCCAGGTCTCTGGAGTTGTGTGACTGCGACACAACCTGCTGCGCCACCGTGCCGCCTCATAACTATAATAAAAATGTAAATTCACAAATGTGGAAAAAAATATTTGTAATGTGAATTGTGTGAATCTCTTTTTGCAGCTGTGGATTTTTGACCCTGTTTTGACGGCCAGTTGATGGACCAATAGGAAAGCTTTAGCTGGACCAATCAGATTGCAAAGTTTGTTTAACCAATCAGAACACTTCCTTTTTGCAAAAGAAACATGAACTAGCAGTGATACTTACCTGACTCTCCATTGTATCTCTATAGGCGTCAAAGCTGAGTGACAGCAACAAATCAGTGTTCTGACTGGTTAAACAAACCTCATGATCTGATTGGTCCACCTAAAGCTTTCCTATTGGTCCATCAACTGGCTGTCAAAACAGGGTCAAAAATCCACAGCTTGGGGATATTTGGTATGTGGACATTTCCTATAGCAGTACACACACACACACACACACACACACACAATATTTCTAGCCACCGCAGAAATTTGGCTTCTCTTAAAATTGCAATTTTCACATTTTCTGTATCAAATTGTTCAGTTATATTTTTACAGCTCTGCACATAGTGATCTGAGCCCCTTCATCTTTAGAAATGTTTAAAGCAAGGGCCGTTTTGGAGTGTATTTATAGTGCTGTGTTCGGTCTAAGTGTCGGCCCTTTGGTTTGGCTCTGGGAACTGGCCTTGTTTATCTCTCTGAGACTTTGACAAACATTACATTTAACAGAGCACTCATACTTGACCTGCCATTGGACAGACCCTGTGTTTACCCACTTTGACGATGACCACCAGGGCCTGTGTATTACTGCTGCATTCAAGTGGTGTCGGTTTTATTGGAAAAACGAGTTTCCCACCAGGAGGCACCACATGAACAGCCGCTAAAGTCGGAAGTTGAAGTTGGACACATCAAAATTGTCAGTGAAGCGCGACCTGTCCGAGTTTCAACATGGTGGAACAGTCAGCAGTAAAATGTCGAAAAATGAAGTACATTTTGTAATTAACTCTAAGAGTAATGTTGTTTTTAAACATCTACAATGAACAAATATGTTGTTTAGCTATATTTATGTAAATTAACATGGGAGCTTTCGTGGTGGAGGAATCCACCACCTGACTTGCACTTGAATACAGCAGGAGTCCAAGATGATTTGAACACGGCATTCCAGGCTGACTTGTCTGTGATATGGCGCTGAGGCCTTTAGGGACAAAACCGAGGAGCCTGTTTTTCTTTGTACTGCTATGTAATGAAATTATAGAAAAACAAGTAGCATCAGAAAATAAACTATAGAGTAAATTATGTGAAGCATATCACGCTTTTGAGGCACGGTGGAGCAGCAGGTAAATTCTCTGTCACAGCTCCAGGGTCCTGGAGGTTGTGGGTGTGAGCCGCGTAGAGTGTCGACTCTCTCTGGACATTCAGCGCTCTGCAAGGTTTACACGCCACGGTTTAGTCCCTACTCGGCTCACTCTGAACCAGGACCAAATTTTAGCTGATGGAGAAGAAAAAGAGCTGAGTGCAGTCGAGTCAAGCTGAGTAGGTCAATAGACAATCGCAAATACACTAAGGAAGAAGTCAAAATGAAATGAAACGTACAGAAAAAGAGTTACTACTTAATTTTTCATAAATACTGAGTAAATAAGACTACACCTCTGCTGAGACAGATAAGGCCTTACTGAGAATGACCTACAGAGGCTCCAGAATAGAATGATGAAGAGAAGATGAGGAAAAAGAAAATAAATTCGAACTGAGAGAGAAAGAGAAAGACAGAGAGAGAGAAAAAGGCGGGAATGTAAATCTGGCTCCCTCTGGGAGAGAGAAAGACTCCATAGAAAATAAATCTGTCCTGGTTCATGGTGAGTTCAGCCAAACCACTGATCAGAGTTTCTCTCTCTCTCTATTACTGGGGGTATCAGGGGGTCTGGGGATGCAGACAGGAAAACAGAGACTGGGAGAGAAGTTAAGGGCTTGTTTTTAGGTTCACTGATGAACTACTGATTATCTGTGACACACAGTCCATACAGAGGCCGACTGGTCTGTGCTGGATGTAAGGAGACAACTGACAGTGTGTAAACATTTGTAGTGACTGGGTGCGTGTGTGAAACTGTACACAGGTGTGAATGTGTGAGTGACTGAGTGAGTGTGTGAAACTGTACACAGGTGTGAGTGTGTGAGTGACTGTCTGAGTGTGTGAAACTGTCCACAGGTGTGAGTGTGTGAGTGACTGTGTGAGTGTGTGAAACTGTACACAGGTGTGAGTGTGTAAGTGACTGAGTGAGTGTGTGAAACTGTACACAGGTGTGAGTGTGTAAGTGACTGAGTGAGTGTGTGAAACTGTCCACAGGTGTGAGTGTGTGAGTGACTGGGTGAGTGTGTGAAACTGTTCACAGGTGTGAGCGTGTGAGTGACTGAGTGAGTGTGTGAAACTGTCCACAGGTGTGAGTGACTGTCTGAGTGTGTGAAACTGTCCACAGGTGTGAGTGTGTGAGTGACTGAGTGAGTGTGTGAAACTGTGCACAGGTGTGAGTGTGTGAGTGACTGGGTGAGTGTGTGAAACTGTCCACAGGTGTGAGTGTGAGTATGACTGGGTGAGTGTGTGAGTGATTGGGTGAGCGTGTGAGTGACTGGGTGAGCGTGTGAGTGACTGGGTGAGTGTGTGAAATTGTACACAGGTGTGAGTGACTGGGTGAGTGTGTAAAACTGTACACAGATGTGAGTGTGTGAGTGAGTGTGTGAAACTGTCCACAGGTGTGAGTGTGTGAGTGACTGGGTGAGTGGGTGAAACTGATCAGAATGTAGTGTTGATAGAAAAGTCACTTCATATTCCACATCTTGATTTTTAAAATTGTGTAAGGTACAGGTGAGTTAGCCTCCGTTAGCCTCTAGACCCCCTCACTCCCTCAGACCTGACTGACTGGGGCCTGTTGTGTAAGTGTAGAGACTCAGGTCACCTTATCTCCACACACTCTATCATAGCTATGGTTTATACGAGGCAGTGAAGCAGTGGTCCCGGCAGCAGTGCTGATGTATGTGCGGTTAGTGATGGTGTGTGCTGTGAGCGGGTGATGGATGCTGAATTATATGGGGAACCCCTCCACCCTATATTCATGTGGAGGTTGAGTAAATATTCAGGCACATGATATGGCTAGGTAAGGGGGAATATGTGTGTGTGTGTGTGTGTGTGTGTGTGTGTGTGGAGCTAAACTCTGAGTGAACTCAGTGCTGAGTGAGTGGGGGGTCACTTTCAGTCTAACTATACTGTGTGTGTGTGTATGTGTGAAAGAGAGGCTGTCAAGGCATTACTTACTGTTCATATCAGTGGTGCACTCCACACACACACACACACACACACACTCATCCTGCCAACCCCTTGAACTGCAATGTTGTTTTCTAACTGTAATCTAAATTCTTATTCACTAGCTACTACAAATAACTTGGTGTTTATGCAATATACATTTAACCCAGTCCTGCTAAAATCCAGATCTGTCTCCTTTTGAAGAGGAGGATCAGGCAAAGTCTTGTATCGAGAAAGAACTGACAAAAAATCCTCTGGCAAAAGTGTAGCAATTGGTCTCCTCAGTTCCCAAACCCTTAAAAACAGTGTCGGTAAAAGGAATGGTGATGGAACACAGTGGGCTTTTCACCAGCAGGATACTTTTTATTGTTTGTAACCCTTATCCAGTTCAGGGCTTTGGTGGGTCTGGAGCCTACCGAGAATCACTGGGCACAAGGCAGGAATACACCCTGGAGGGGGCAACAGTCCTTCACAGTGTGACACACACTCACACATTTACTCACACACTCACACCTACGGACACTTTTGAGTCACCAATCCACCTACCAACGTGTGTTTTTGGAGTGTGGAAGGAAACCGGAGCACCTGGAGGAAACCCAAGCAGACACAGGGAGAACACACCACACTCCTCACAGACAGTCACCCGGAGGAAACCCAAGCAGACACAGGGAGAACACACCACACTCCTCACAGACAGTCACCTGGAGGAAACCCACGCAGACACAGGGAGAACACACCACACTCCTCACAGACAGTCACCTGGTGGAAACCCATGCAGACACAGTGAGAACACACCACACTCCTCACAAACAGTCACCCGGAGCAGGACTCAAACCCACGACCACCAGGACCCTGGAGCTGTAACATGAGAAAAAGAAGATGAGAGAAACCTGCAAAGTTTCACTTAACCTAAAACAGCTATTTTCTAAGATTTTGTGTATGTTCTGCTTCATCAAAGTGTTTTGCTCAGTACAGAAGGGATGTTTGCGCTTAAATAATGATTTGACTATCATTAAAGCCACATCTAAATCTCTTGGCCCAAACCCTGAAAGATTTCAGAGCTGACATCACAAACACGGGGATAAAGTGTGTCTTTCTTTAAGACAGCACAGTGGGTTCATTACTTGTTCCTTCCCTCCTGCAGTTCCTGCAAAGGGAAGTGGCAAGGTCTGAACAGCTCTGTATTTAATATCTAAAAATTATAGTATGGGTCTTATTTTTAAATTAAATTAAAAAAAATATCTTGTCCTTGTTGGACAGAGTAGTGACACTAAAAAACGAGAATGAGAATTTGCTGGAAACTTGAGAATAAAACACACTGGGTTCCTGTAAATAATTTCCAAGGCCGACACAGACGCACAGGCTTCATTTGTGTGCGTATACAACAGTACATCAGCAGATCAGCAACTACTGTAACACATTAATGTCAACAGGAGCATGCATCTGTTCGTGCAGAGCGAAAAATATGCATCTACTTCCTTCACACAGGTGTTTGAAGGAAGACTGGGTTTGTATCCAAAAAGAAGAGTGCTCCACCCAGCTGAGAGAAACCGGGGGATATCTTTACGGAAGCTGGAGAAATGCAGACCTCCTGCACTTCTTTGTGTGTGTGTGTGTGTGTGTGTGTGTGTGTGTGTGAAAAGGAGAAGTTTTCCAGCTTAGTGCACAGCACGCACGGCCGGAAAACTGCAGCAGAATCATTAATTACTCTAATCGCTACCTGAGCCGACTCACTCTCTCATTCAGCTTCTGAAAGAGGAAGGTGGGGCTGCTCTGCTCTCGCTGAATAAAGCACACACACACACACACACACACACACACACACACACACACACACACATTGACCTCAAATACTTAGAGCTACACACACACACACACACACATGCACAGATGTACAGACATGCAGAGATAAAACAGGCAGAGACATGCAGACATACACAACACACACACACACACACACACACTCTCTCACACACACACGTGTTTTCATGAAGTGTGGGGCCTGTACATAGACTTTCATTCATTTTGTGGAGACACATACATAATAACCATAACAGTACGACCACCTGCTTCTTTTCACACTCTCGGTCCATTCTCTCAGCTCCACTGACACCACAGAAGCACTTTGTAGTTCTACAGTTACAGACGGTAGTTTACCTGTTGCTCTGCATACTTTGTTTTTCTCCTTCACACATTTATGTGTGTGTGTGTGTGTGACAGAGAGCGGCTTGTTTTTGAACCAGTCAGGAAATTCTCTATGTGAATTTATTCCTTTGTGTGTGTGTGTGTGTGTGTGTGTGTGTGGTGTGTGTGTGTGTGAGAGAGAGAGAGAGAGAGAGAGAGAGAAATGCTGGTGAAGCTGTATTATGACGGCCTGGTCTCTCAGCAGAGCTTCACAGTGTGTTTATCATTCCTCCTGCTCTTGCCTCCCTTCAGAGGACTGTTGTCTTCTCCATCGGACCCCAGCGCAGCGCAGACACAGAAACACAGTAACACACAAACATGGAGTGTATAGGCCCCCTCCACCCCCTACCCCCTGGACCTCAGTGCAAAACGATAATGACTCACTCAGTGCCGTGGACATTTACCCAGACACAGTTTTGAGAACAGGGAAGTAAACAATGTGTGTGAGTGTGTGTGGCTTCTCCTGCAGACGATTCCCAGTTCTCTCTGAACTTTAACAACAATTCACCAGAAGAACATGAAGATTTCTACACTCTCTGGAATACACCTGCAGCCTTTCACATAACTGATGTAACTTCTCTGAATGTGTTTTACTTCTGCCCCATGTCCTCTTTCCCCTGCAGTCATGTCAGAGGTGACCCATCACTGCAGAGTCTTGAGTGTCGGGAAGCTGCGGTGATGTGCTGTTTGGCACAACAACTCACTCAGCGGCATTCCTGTGTCCTCTTACAGCTTAAAAGCCATTAAGAACCATTCTGGAGCTCAGGTATGTCTGAACCATTTGCATATTCAGCGTGCATGTAATCCAGCAAGGCACGTGATGCATTTTTTAAGATGTGAATTATCTCATAAACCTGTTGTGGTACTTCTGAGAATCCAGGTACAAGAAAAAAAAAACATTACCAAGAAAGCAGCAGCTAGCAGGAGTAGAATATCAAATTATCAGGCCACAGTAGGTACGGAGAAACCTGAAAAAAGTGGAACTACATGTTCCCAAACCTTCAACACGGAGAGTCAACAGGATCCATGTTAATATCGTAATCAATTTCCATTCAGTGGAATGGCTATTAGTTGGTTAAACACGGCTCAGAATAAGCTCTCACACTCACTCTAAAACAAACACAGTGCCTCCAACAGGAGATAAAGCCTTGTGAATCATTTCTACAGTGAAAGAAGCACAGAGAGCTCTGATTTGGCTCTGATTTATTTCTCTCTGCGTAGAGTGAATATGCACACGCCGGGGCTCCTCTATTAGCAGAGTTATACCAGGAGATACAGCTAATCAGTTTTCATTCTGGTGGTGACATGGCTACTACGGGGCCTGGAAAGGGGTTGCCGCCAACATGTAAACACAGCTGTATCGTACTCAACTCCCTGGCTGACAGTCGGCGCTAAAGTGTGTTAATTGCTAGTATACAGTAGCACTTATACAGATAGTTAGGATAGTATTTAGCTTTAGTACAGCCAATGGAACAGTAGTTTAAAAGTGTGTTTTCAAAATAAAAAATGAAAAAGACCTGTGTTTAATTGGACTTTCCCTCCCGTGCTGTGCTGTAAACAGTCACTAAGCGCTGTTGTGAAACCCATTGTAAAAAATTCCTGTTCTGGGGTTGGTGCTGGTATAATATTCTACTGACTTGGACAGAGCGAATGTAAGTTAGTTAGTGGTTGTCATCATCCTGTTCATTCACAAGCACACAATGCTAGCTGCTCCTTCAATGTGTAACTTCAATGTGTAACTTCAATGTGTCACGTTCCACCCAAAAACGAAACGCTGGCTGCAGAATAAATGGGGTTACAGTTATAAGATATTTACACTGAAAACAATGTGTAAGTCATTCAGGAGCCCCAAGGGTGCGCAATGATTGTTTTTTAATAAAGCGTGGCCACAAATGTATATACTGAGGCCAAAAGTAATATATTTAGACCGCAAGGTTATAGGAAATAATGTACTGAGGCTAAAACATAATACATTATTTTCTTATAATTCCTTTGTCAAAATATATTAAAATATGGCCTCAGTATATTATTTTGTGGCTATGCCTTATTAAAAACAAGCACCATGTCACCTTAGCAGCTACGTAGGTAAGTGCTGATGTCACTGTTTGCTGATCTGGGAAAGGAGTCACACAAAGCCATATTTTCAGATACTAATCTTAAGCTCAAAGTCAAACCTGTACAATAGAAAAGAAGCTAAGAGACATTTCTAATGGGCCAACACTGCTGGTGCTATTCAGGGGCGCTGCTTTGTGTCAGCAACAGTGTATGTCCTTGTTATCATAGCTCCAGCGTTCAGTCATCTGTGTGACCTACTTGCTATATTATCTGCACCATCATGTGTCATTTGTTTGCTTAAATTGTGTTGTTTCACTCATCACTCTGTGGCTGTACCAGCGGGGAGGGCCTGGGGCTGGGGGTAATGAGTTTGTTCAGCTCTGTAGGCGCTTGAACACACTCCCCTGTGCCTGGACATGACTCACTCATTCACTCACTCACTCAGACACTCACTGACCCTCACTCTGTTCCTGCTCTTGAGGCCTGGAAGCTGTTACTGTTAACTCCATATGTGCTGGCTTGGTTCTGCTGGAAGTGTATGGAGAGATCGTGCAGTGCACATGGAGCACAAGTGCCACCTGGTGGACAGACGCTAAGCTTACGTTCCACCGCAAGAGAACAACCTTATTGTTTTTTATCTGAGCATTTGTTCCAAGGTTTATTTGACTGATTTTTATTGATGAATGAAGTGTTGCTGATGTTGACGTTGGATTTATACGTTAAAAAACCTATGAACATGAACAATTTATATATTATCTCTTTTCTGGGAGGTTAATATTGTAATCATTTTATGTCTGTAGTTTAATAACTAGCAGTTATATAGTCCACTGCTCCAGGACAAGAGTCTGAATCAGATAAGACTACCCCTTCACATTTCACCAGCTGTTGTGGTTATACAGTGATCTATTTAAAGGGAAAACTCTCCCCTCGTCTCCACAGTGGAACACAGTAATGTTTCTTAATGAAACGTCTGTGACCTGCTTTGGTGCAAACCCCACGAGCCCCACAGCAGTGTTCTCCAACCTATCTAAACAGCCCTCCCAGTAAACAATTAGCCGTTGATTGAACGTTGAAATAACGTAATGACTGCCGTCTAATCAACGTTCTCTTAAGGTTGAAAATGAAAGTTGAAAAGACGTCCAAACACAGACATTGAAAAGACGGCTATTAGACGTATTTTGGACGTCCATTGACGTTATTAATTGGTCCCGAAATAAATTACTTGTATAAAACGCGTTTTGGACGTCCACTGACGTTATCGTTTGGTCACCACTTAACTAACTTATTAAGATCGATTTTGGACGTCCATTGACGTTTAAAATATGTCCTTGACGGACAGACCACTTTTAGACCTATTTTGAACGTCCAGGAACGTTCCTTGTTTCCCACTTTCAGCGCCTGTTCCTTTAAATGATAATGAGCCGCTCGCTGTTCACCCCGACCCCGAGCGCACAGCAGTGAGGAGCGAGGAGCAGATGCTCTGGTTTTTAGCTGTTTTTGCTAAGTTCTCTTTCTTCTTTGTTTTTACTCAGTGCTCTTATATATTCACACTCATTGTGTCTGCTTTGCTGCGTGATTGGACAGACTCACACCAGGGGGCGGGGCAGTTCTAAAGTCTCTGCACTTGATGTAAGACTTACAGAATCAGAGCAGAATCAGAACTGCTTGTTTTATCCCATGTCGTCTGATGTATGTAGCCCTCAGAGAGTGCCGCTGTATATTTACTTACTGACTTTTTTGACCTTGACAAACCCCTTGATATGTTTTTTTTTAACCCTTCACATCTGATTTTCTGCCTTCTCCGCTGATACAGCTGTGAGGCAGATGTGGAGATGGTCTCTCCTGAGATTGACTTTGGCACTCCCCCTGCCCCATCAGCACATAAAGCGCCATTTAGCAGTTTATCAAATTACAAACTGTATATCGTATTATTACCTAAGACTGTTTTACTGTAAGGGGTCTATTTGAAATGTTTGGGGCAGGAAATCTGGGCCTTTTTCATGGTGGCTCTGGTTTCAGGGAGATAAACAGCTGGACTTGACGACGATATTCATGCTCTCCCAGAATCCAGACTGCCCTCGGCTCCCACGTTAGTCTCGCCTGCCAGAGCCCACCAAGCAAGAATGAGGCACAAATCTAAAGCATGAAGAAGAAAAGACGAGGAAACAGGGAGACATAATCAGTGACAGCATCTGATCTCACAAAGCATGTATATAACCTTGTTATGAAGCACGGCCATACACTTCCAGGGTTATACGAGTGCTCTGTAGTGAGATAAAAATAAGAGTCTTTATTGTCATTATATGTGAGTATCACAACATTTCATTGACAGCAGTCCCAAGCAACAGAACATATATTTACACATTTACATGGACAGCAATAGGCATTAATAAAACTAATAATGAACTAATAACACACCTTTCACTAATTTAAAATACACTCATGAGTGACACTCACTGCTAGAGACCAACAGACATAAAATGTCTTTAGTTTAAAACGTATGTATTGCATTATGTGCGTGTGGGCCAGATGTGGGCCAAATGTCATGAGCAGGGTTGGCCTTGCGTTACGGAAAGTGTTGTGGGCCACACAGATCACACTTGACGTCTGATCCCTGTAACGGAGAGCTGTGGCTGGGCTGAATAACTGTAATATACATAGCAGTAAATACTTCTTTAATGTGGTAACCAGCAATTTATCTGATTAACTAATTTGACCTGAAATGGTGACTATGAATCCCACAAAGCAGAGAAAAAAAGGATTTATGCCAAAAACATATAAACATTTCATCAGTTCAAGTCTCATAAACACTTCAGATCGAGTAGCTTTCATAGCACTAGCTTTAATAGGGTCACTACGCTAGCTTTAACATGATGTTTGTAGTATGGCGTTAGTTTACATTGTACAGCGATCTGTTACATGGATTTGGCGCCACCGTGTGGTGTTTTTAAATGCAATCTCTCTCTCTCTCTCTCTCTCTCTCTCTCTCTCTCTCTCTCTCTCTCTCTCTTTCTTTCTCTCTCTCTCTCTCTCTCTCTCTCTTCTCCAGTTACCCCCTATTTACCCCGTCTCCATTTACCCCCCCCCTCTCTCTCTCTTTATTTACCCCCTCTGTCTCTATTTACCCCACCTCTCTCTCTCTCTCTCTCTCTCTCTCTCTCTCTCTCTCTCTCTCTCTCTCTCTCTCTCTTTACCCCCATCTCCAGTTACCCCCTCTCTATTTACCCCCGCTCCCTCTTCCCCCCCCTCTCTATTTACCCCGTCTCCATTTACCCCCCCCTCTATTTACCTCTCTCTCTCTCTCTCTCTCTCTCTCTCTCTCTCTCTCTCTCTCTCTCTCTTTATTTACCCCCTCTGTCTCTATTTACCCCACCTCTCTCTCTCTCTCTCTATTTACCCCTGTCTCCAGTTACACCCTCTCTATTTACCCCCGCCCCCTCTTCCCCCCCCCTCTCTCTATTTACCCCGTCTCCATTTACCCCCCTCTATTTACCTCTCTCTCTCTCTCTCTCTCTCTCTCTCTCTCTCTCTCTCTCTCTCTCTCTCTCTCTCTCTTTATTTACCCCCTCTGTCTCTATTTCCCCCTCTTTCTATTTCCCCCCTCCCCTCTCTCTCTCTCTCTCTCTCTCTCTTTATTTACCCCCTCTTTCTATTTATCCCCCCCTCTCTCTCTCTGTCTTATTTACCCCCTCTTTCTATTTACCCCCCTCCCCTTTCTCTCTCTCTCTCTCTCTCTCTCTCTCTCTCTTTATTTACCCCCTCTTTCTATTTACCCCCCCTCTCTCTCTCTCTCTTGCTGTGTTTGGCAATAGTTTAATAAAATTCTTACAGATGTGTAAAGTGTGTTAAAAGACCTCTAAGTATGATTTTGTATTTTTTGCTCTTGGGCTCCCCCTAATGTTGCAGAATGTAATTCACATTTCCGTCACTGTCCTTGTCCTGAAGTGATTTCCTAGCAAGCCCTAGAAGTTACATAGTGCAGTTTCTGTAGTGCTGACCCCAGAATAGCAGCAAAAGAGGCTTAAGATAAACATACTTCCCTTTAAGTTCGGAAGACCATCACATGCCATCGTCCCGTATGTGGGAAGAGACGGAGAGATGTGTGCGGCGGTGTTGTTTAGTGAGGTCTCCATCAGAAAGAAAACAGACTATTTATGGCACATTCGGACATTTATTAGTCTCTCTCTCTGTCTTTTCATAGGCATAAACATGCACACAACCACATGTACACACACTCGGAGCAGACTTGTTTTTACTCCTGCACTCTATAAAGTGCGCGTTCTTCCACCCTCTCCTCCCCCAGTGCTCATTCCTTTTGCCTGGATCTGCTAAAGCCATCACTCTACATCCTCCCTCAGTCTCTCTCTCTCTCTCTCACTCCATCTCTACTCTTTCTGTTTGGTGGCTAA
The DNA here is from genome assembly GCF_029633855.1 of Hoplias malabaricus. Lineage (NCBI taxonomy): Eukaryota > Metazoa > Chordata > Actinopteri > Characiformes > Erythrinidae > Hoplias > Hoplias malabaricus. Next base: position 79,777,148 of record NC_089800.1, read on the forward strand.
TGCAAAAGTCTAGTTTAACCCCTTAAACCACAGGCCTATTATTCGTTTATAAATCATAGCACATGGCAATTAATTTAAATAACTATTTATGATTATATTATATAATATGATGTATATAAAGCAATCAGCCACAATATTAAAGCCACCTCCTTGTTTCTACACTCACTGTCCATTTGATAAGCTCCTCTGACCTCTGCTCAGAGACATTAGTCCACCTGATGCTCTGCATACGTTGTTCTGCAACTTTCTCGCTGTTCTCAAATTCCCAGGAACAGCACAGAGCATTTAGTCTATGATTTTGGTGGTGGATCATTCTCAGCGCTGCAGTGACGCTGACGTGGTGGTGGTGTGTTAGTGTGTGTTGTGCTGGTGCGAGCGGATCAGACACAGCAGTGCTGCTGGAGTTTTTAAACACCTCAGTGTCTGGACTGAGAATAGTCCACCGACCAAAAACATCCAGCCGACAGCGTCCTGTGTCACTGATGAAGGACTAGAGGACGACCGACACACACTGTGCAGCGACAGATGAGCTACTGTCTCTGACTTTACATCTACAAGGTGGACCAACGAGGGAGGGGTTATTGACATTGTGCTCCTTTCTCAGTGCTCCAGGGGATGAAGGTGATATCTGGTGTGACATGAAGAAAGAAGAGCAAAATCTTGTTTCATCTTGTGTGTCAGATGTTTGGGGTGAAAATGATAAAAGTCATGTTAAAAAATCAAAGCTTCCACTTAAAAGTTATAATGTTTCTTCTCCTGAACAGTTGCCAAACAAAGTTAGGATCCAACAGGGACACCCAGCAAAGAGGTGAGGAAAGAGGCAGTATCAGTGGATCATGTGTGAGGACCTTAGACTTCACCAAACACACGAACACACACAAACCGAGCTTCAAATATCAAAATAAAAGTGCAAATACTTTCCTAATATAAAAAAAGAAAGTAGAGAAGTACAAACTTAGCATTTATAATACTTTAAAAGCCACCCACCAAAACCTAAATAAATAGATCTCAAAGGAATAAAAATATCAGTAAATAAATATGATTTTATTCTTGTAATTAAAAAAAAAAAATAGTAAAATATAACATTTTAAAAATTGATTTTCCTCAAATCCAAACCTGTATTTTTGTCATATATACAGACATTTGTATGTGAATATTAAAAGCGAAGCAGCTTTCGGAACAAGCTTATAACACACACTCATACTCACTTACTCACTCCTCTTTAGGAATTGCACAACAGGGGGCGCAATTTCTCATGTAATCACTCACATTTATAGACTGCTCCACAAGGGGATGCTGTTGTGCTTCACACCAGTGAAAAGAATTATTAACCCATCATCTACATTTAACCCAACTGTGACAGTGAACACACACACACACACACACATACACACACACAAACAAACACAAATACACACACACACACACACACACGCACACACATTCTCACTCTTTTTAGACAGTGAGTGTACAGATGTACTAACATGATCACCAGATTTCCCCCCCCCCTCTCTCTCTCTCTCTCTCTCTCTCTCTCTCTCTGTCTCTCCCCTTCTTCCTAGCGCATGCTGGAACATAAACACACGTGTGTGTCCACAGATACATCTCATCTGTCCTCAGGAGCTGTGGTAAGCGCTGATGTGTTTTGTCTGAGGGAAATAGCATGATGGATGGTGAGGGTATGTGTGTGTGTGTGTGTGTGTGTGTGTGTGTGTGTGTGTGTGAGCTGGCACTCCATGTCTTCTCCCACTCTGCAAACAAAAGATCTGTTCTGTTTTTGTCAGCCTCTCCCCCTCAGATGTGGAACTGTCCGGCTTTTTGTGATGACATTTGAAATAAGGGGTGAGTGAGTGATTGAGTGTGTGTTTATGATTGTGCATCTGTGTGTGTGTGTGTGTGTGTGTGTGAGAGAGAGAGAGAGAGAGAGAGAGAGAGAGAGAGAGAGAGAGAGAATTTTGAACATGGCAGGTTACAAATGCATGGCTAGGAAATTGAAAACATTGTGTATATAGGTGTGTGTGTGTGTGTGTGTCATTGAAGCACAGCCACAGCCGCAGGGTTTGGGTCGTTGTCTGTGAGGAGTGTGGTGTTTTCTGCCTGTATCTGTGTGGGTTTCCTCCAGGATTTCATTCCTCAATTAAACGAACACTAGGTAAGATTTGAGTTTTTTGGCTCCTGGGGCTCCCCCTAGTTTGGGGAATGGGGTGGTTTCCTACCCTCCTCCAAAATTTACATAGTGCAGTTTCTGCAGTGCTGAGCCTAGAGTATCAACAACAGAGTGTTCTCCCTGTTACAGCTCAGTGTAACATCACAATGGTTTTGAAGCTGTAATTTTAATGTACAAAAAATATGCAGTATTCCTTTAACACACACACACATGCTGGTTGGTGGAGTGTGAGAGTGACTGGGAGACAAAGATAAAATGGTTAAAGATAATGAATTAGTGAGTGAATGAATAATTTAAAAACAAGTAGAGCAATAGAAACATATTTCTCTGTGTGTGTGTGTGTGTGTGTGTGTGTGAGAAAGGCTCTGGCTTGGACACCTTTAGTTAGTCACTGAACTGCAAATCCACAAGATTTAAGAGAGCATTGTAGCTGAGGCCTTGGTGTGTACTCTATAATTTTCTGAGGATTCAAAGCTTAAGGAGATACACTGACACACTTAGATGTAGTCACACACACACACACACACACACACACACACATACACACTGTTGGGACAATAGCAGAGCTGCTAAAGTACAGTGCAAGCTGCAGAAATGAGGGGCTTGTGTGAAGCCGATAAACAGCCATCAATCTTGCAGCCTGTGATTTAAGGACCAGTGTGTAGCTGCACTGACACCGACTTCGTCCACACACTCGGGTCGCAGGCCGGGCCTTGTCTGATCCAGAACCAATTTCCATTCCGTTAATCTGGAGACTCTCAGTGGAGACAGCATGTCCCCCTGGAAGCACACACTCCGCTGAGTCAGCCCCTACTGGACTGCAAGCATGTGTGTGTGTGTGTGTGTGTGTGTGTGTGTGTGTGTGTGTGTGTGTGTGGTAAAGATCATGTGGTCATTCTAAAGACCTTTAGCCATTCCTGTGTCAGTGTGACTATTAGCAGCCTGGACAGACCTTCACCTCTGGGTGTGAACCTCACAGACCACACACAGAGGGGACGGGGCTTGTCATGAGGGAGAAAGCTTTTTGGGAGAGCCGTCCAAAATGATGAAGGCTCTGTTTGGTGAAGAATAAAATGGCGGATGAAGGAAAGCTATGTCAGCTATAGCATAGCCTTAGGGGCAGCATGGAAGTGCAACAAATAGTGTCTCTGCCACACAGCTTCTCTCCTGGGGTCCTGGGTTTGAGGTGACACCCGAATTGAGGTGTTCTCAGCTGCCTGACGTCTGGCCAGATTCCTCTTGTGGAGTCTTCTGGAAAATATAAGACTTGACTAGAACTTGACTAACTACAACTGCTCACTTTTTAAAGTCCACCCATGTATTAAAGCAGCACTAGGTAGAATTTTTTACACTAGAACAACAGCTTAAACATGAATGTGATGCTCCACTGAGCTGTAATAGGAAGAACAGAGCCTCCATCGTTGCTACTCTGGGTTCAGCACTGCAGAAACTGCACTGTACCTTTAAAACCCTGCCTGGATTAAAAGATACACAGTGCAGTTTCTGAGCCTGGAGTACTAACAACAGAGGCCCTATTCTCCCTATTACAGCTCAGGGAAGAATCACAGTCAATTTTAAGCTGTTATTTTAATGTAAAAATTCTACCCAGTGCTGCTTTAAACTATTGTATTGAGGCTGAAACCATGCAAATGTATGCCTTAAGCCTGAACCCAAGTTTTCTGTGTGTAGCTTTTCTGACGCTGTTTACTCTGAGACTCGTCCTGCTCAACTTCAGCAGCTCTGGGTCATAGACTCTCATTTCATCATCTAATTAGAGATGTTGAAATACTCCTTCCTGGGTCCAACAGGAAATTTACCAAAACATGTCAGTCTTTCCCCTCAGCATGTAAACACCATCCAACTCGATTGCTCCAGCCCTGACTGACTGCCCTCCTGCTTTGCTTAGGTTTTACCTGAAAAGCTTAGCAGCGTTTTTCTTCCTTTGGGAAATCTTTCCGTCCCACATCATGTGCTGGCTGTGTCTGCCATGTCCTCAGTGCTGTCTGAGGCGAAGGCGAGCTGGGTCCGAATGGAGTGCTTGAATAAAACGTTGCCTGCTGGTGTATGAGCTAACTTCTAAGACACCTGAGTGCACACAAATATAAAACAGCATTGAATCAGTTCAGAGCCAGAGAATATCTCTTAAACAACTAAAACAATCATGAATATATATATATATGATATATATCTTTACAAAGTAACAAATTAAATTCAGCAGCAACAACTTTATAAGAGTGGGGTTACTGTGAATAAGAACAAGAACAAAATGGCAGTCTGTGTATAAACCATAAACTCTGTGTGTGTGTGTGTGTGTGTGTGTGTGTGTGTGTGTGTGTGTGTGTGTGTTTGCATGTTCCCTGCCATTCTCAACCAAAAGACAAATTGAGACAGCCTATCCCTGTAGGTAAAATGGAGGCAGGGCTCTCAATGCTGGCAAGGCATGTTATCGTATCAGTATCTTGGCATTGCAATTTATTAAATGTTCCTTGGAAATAGCTAGGGTGGGGGGGTGGGGGTAATTGAGGTGACGCCCCTCGCTGCCGTTGTATGCTTCGCTGAACCTATGTGTGCCCTTTACACCTTTATTTGCTACACAAAACAAGGGAATTTCTTTTTTACTTCATCCGAGAACTTACATTTACGTTTCGTCATAGCTGCTCGAGATGAGGTTAGGTACATGAGCTTTGCCTGAGGTAAACAAGGACTACTGACGTGCAGATTGACCAATTAAATGTTTACAGAGAAGGTTATCGAGCAATAACGGGAGCTCTACAGTCAGACCGTCCAATCAGAAGATTTTAGGCTACTTCACCACGTCCCTTTCTCACTCAAGCGAACCAATCGGAGTAGGGGAGGGAGGGACTAGTTTGTGAACGAATCGCTTCTCGAAATTCTATGTAAGCTCTAGAAAAACAAAATCCTGGACGTCTGTGAAATTCCGCCCGGACATTTTTTTAAGTTTAAAAAAGAGGACATGTCCGGGTAAAAGAGGACGTCTGGTCACATAGCCTTGTATCACTTTGATTGCATTTCACAGTCTTCTATTTTGTCTTTCATTGACAAACAACAATTTGTCATAAAAATATAAAAATAAGGTTGAAGCAAACACACCACATTTTCAGATGTTGCCGTGTGTTTGCTGACATTATTTTCTGGTTTGTTTTCTCCCTTACTTTTTTTTTTCTTAATGGAGCTTCCATCTTGATTCTTGATCCACCCTTGGAGGTTCCAGTAAGACTGGCCAGAGAGAGAGAGAGAGAGAGAGAGAGAGAGAGAGAGAACCTGCTGGATGACCTTCACTATGCCTCCAAAAGCAGATCTGGATTGAGGAAAACAAAATAATTCAGAATCTTAGAGCTTGACCATATACACAACACAATGTAATCAAACAAGCACCTCTCCCCCTCTCTCTCTCTCTCTCTCTCTCTCTCTCTCTCTCTCTCTCTCTCTCTCTCTCTCTCTCTCCCTCTCTCTGTCTCTCTCTGTCTCTCTCTCTGTCTCTCTCTGTCTCTCTCTGTCTCTCTCTCTCTCTCTCTCTCTCTCTCTCTCTCTCTCTGTCTTTGTGTGTGTGTGTCTCCGTCTCTAAACAGTGTTGGAACTGGCACTGCAGACCAACTGCATCGGCCTGCCAGGGGTTGTTTTGACTGAGAGCAATGGAGCTCTCTCTCTCTCTCTCTCTCTCTCTCTCTCTCTCTCTCTCTCTCTCTCTCTCTCTCTCTCCACACTCGTGTAAACCCCAGGGCTAAACAAAACCACGTCAGAGGTACAACAACAATTACAAACATCACAAACAGCTTTCCTCATACATTCACCAGTGACATGCCTCTTAATCTCACGGATAGCTCATTTTGTGAGGACCCCATTTTACATTATTCTAAATATAAATAAGCATTCATTCATTAGTTGGTTCTTTCATTTGTTCAGTCCTCATCTGTAAACACTTTAATCTGACCAGGGAGGAGATAGGCCTGGAAACAAGGGTGAATACACCCTAGAGAGGGCATCACAGGGCAGCACGCATTCACACACTTACCCAGTCACTTGTAGACACACACACACACACATGTGAGGAAACCGGAGCACCAGGAGGAACCCCACACAGACACAGAGAGAACACACCACTCTCCTCACAGACAGCGGCCCGAGGAGAGGATCCACCCACAGCGCCACCTTGCTGCCACAAATAAGTATCACATTTTTGTTGTAAGATTGCTATGAGATTACAGTTTGAACACAGATCTTCTCATTGCACTTCAGTCATTTTGTGAATTTGTGTAATTCCATTAACAGCATCTGAAGCACATATTCATTGAAGGGATGATTAACTGAAGTAGATTTGAGTGTAAACTCTGTGTAAAAACTGGAACTCCTGGAGCAGAACTTTGGAAACGGTCAGAGGCGGAAAGTGTTCTAAATCCTTTCAGTTTTGGTTTTAAACCGCGGCTTTATTAGAATCTTGTGACCTCACATGCATTAACACACTGTCACACGGTGCATACACAGACAAAACCAGCACATTGCTTTTCTCATGCAATTATTAGTGTATAAACTAAAGTGTTTGAGGTTTATAGAATAATGTTTCTGAAGCTATTCTACTGTCCATTCTTCTGCTGTGACATTGCAGATTTCTCTATTGTGAGATTAATAAAAATGACCTTGTGTTGTAAGCATGCTTTTGAGTCAGTCAGGACATCACTGTGGTCAGAGCTAAATAGTTTCAAGTAATTGTTGTTTGGTTCCTTGGCTGCACGTTTCAGCGGACTGTTCCTCTGAAGAAGTGCTGTGAGGAGGCATCTAGAGGGACAACACAAGTGCCAAAGTGCCCCACGCCACTGTACAGCAGGGTGCGGCTGACAATGACCTCACTCCACAATTTATCCTGAAAGAGAAAGGCCTGTAAATCCAGCACAAACACAGAATTACACCCGAGAGAGAGAGAGAGAGAGAGAGAGAGAGAGAGAGAGAGAGAGACAGAGAGAGAGAGAGAGAGAGAGAGAGAGAGAGAGAGAGAGAGAGAGATGCCATACTTATCTTCCTATTTTGTCCAAACAGCTGCAGGCTTTAAGTTGAGTTAAATCAAGTGAACTTTATTTACTTGGGTGTTGCCCTCTGAAACCGCAGAGCACCGTGAGGAGGAACAGAGGGAGGATGGACACGTGAGAGCTGACGATAACGTCACATAACACAGGCTCAGAGCAGGAGCTCCATAAACATCTCAAACTCTGAATAATTAAAGATAACAACTGGACAGAGTGTGTAAATGGACAGTGTGCTTGTGAGTGGACAGAGTATGTGTAAACAGAGAGTGTGTGTAAACGGAGAGTGTGTGTGTAAATGGACAGTGTGTGTGTGACTGGACAGTGTGTGTGTGTGTGTGTGTGTGTGTGTGTAAATGGACAGTGTGTGTGTAAATGGACAGTGTATGTGTGACTGGACAGAGTGTGTGTAAATGGACAGTGTATGTGTGACTGGACAGTGTGTGTGTAAATGGACAGTGTGTATGTGACTGGACAGTGTGTGTGTGTGTGTGTGTGTAAATGAACAGAGTGTGTGTGACTGGACAGTATGTGTGTGTAAATGGACAGTTTGTGTTAAAATGGACAGTGTGTGTGGACAGTGTGTGTGTGACGGGACAGTGTGTGTGTGTAAATGGACAGTTTGTGTGGACAGTGTGTGTGTAAATGGACAGTGTGAGTGGACAGTGTGTGTGTAAATGGACAGTGTGTATGTGACTGGACAGTGTGTGTGTGTGTGTAAATGGACAGTGTGAGTGGACAGTGTGTTTGTAAATGGACAGTGTGCTTGTGAGTGGACAGAGTGTGTGTAAACGCAGAGTGTGTGTGAAAATTGAAAGTGTGTTTGTAAATGGACAGTGTATGTGTGACTGGACAGTGTGTGTGTGTAAATGGACAATGTGTGTGTGACTGGACAGTGTGTGTGTGTAAATGGACAGTGTGTGTGTGACTGGACAGTGTGTGTGTAAATGGACAGTGTGTGTGTGTAAATGGACAGTGTGAGTGGACAGTGTATGTGTGACTGGACAGAGTGTGTGACTGAACAGATTGTGTGTGACTGAACTGAGTGTGTGTGACTGGACAGTGAGTGTAACTGAACAGAGTGTGTGTGACTGGACAGTGTGTGTGTGTAAATGGACAATGTGTGTGTGACTGGACAGTGTGTGTGTGTAAATGGACAGTGTGTATGTGACTGGACAGTGTGTGTGTGTGTGTGTAAATGGACAGTGTGAGTGGACAGTGTGTGTGTAAATGGACAGTGTATGTGTGACTGGACAGAGTGTGTGACTGAACAGAGTGTGTGTGACTGGACAGTGTGTGTGTAAATGGACAGTGTGTATGTGACTGGACAGTGTGTGTGTGTGTAAATGGACAGTGTGAGTGGACAGTGTGTGTGTAAATGGACAGTGTATGTGTGACTGGACAGAGTGCGTGACTGAACAGAGTGTGTGTGACTGGACAGAGTGTGTGTAAATGGACAGTGTGCTTGTGAGTGGACAGAGTGTGTGTGTGTGTGTAAATGGACAGTGTGAGTGGACAGTGTGTGTGTGTGTGTGTGTGTGTGTGTGTGTGTGTGTGTGTGTGTGTGTATAAATGGACAGTGTGAGTGGACAGTGTGTGTGTAAATGGACAGTGTATGTGTGACTGGATAGTTTGTGTGTAAACGGATAGTGTGTGTGGACAGTGTGTGTGTAAATGGACAGTGTGTGTGTGACTGGACAGAGTGTGTGACTGGACAGAGTGTGTTTGACTGGACAGAGTGTGTGTAAATGGACAGTGTGTGTGACTGGACAGAGTGTGTTTGACTGGACATTGTGTGTGACTGAGCGGAGTGTGTGTGACTGGACAGTGTGTGTGTGACTGGTCAGAGTATGTGACTGGACAGTGTGTGTGTGACTGGACAGAGTGTGTGACTGGACAGTGTGTGTGTGACTGGACAGAGTGTGTGACTGGACAGTGTGTGTGTGACTGGACAGTGTGTGTGACTGGACAGAGTGTGTGTTACTGGACAGAGTGTGTGTGACTGGACAGAGTGTGTGTGACTGGACAGTGTATGTGTTACTGGACAGAGTGTGTGTGACTGGACAGAGTATGTGACTGGACAGAGTGTGTGTGACTGGACAGTGTGTGTGTTACTGGACAGAGTATGTGACTGGACAGAGTGTGTGTGACTGGACAGAGTATGTGACTGGACAGAGTGTGTGTGACTGGACAGAGTATGTGACTGGACAGAGTGTGTGTTACTGGACAAAGTATGTGACTGGACAGCGTGCGTGTGACTGGACAGAGTATGTGACTGGACAGAGTGTGTGTGACTGGACAGAGTGTGTGTGACTGGACAGTGTGTGTGTTACTGGACAGAGTGTGTGACTGGACAGAGTGTGTGTTACTGGACAGAGTGTGTGTGACTGGACAGTGTGTGTGTGACTGGACAGAGTGTGTGACTGGACAGAGTGTGTGTTACTGGACAGAGTATGTGACTGGACAGAGTGTGTGACTGGACAGAGTGTGTGTTACTGGACAGAGTGTGTGTGTTACTGGACAGAGTGTGTGTGACTGGACAGAGTATGTGATTGGACAGAGTGTGTGTGACTGGACAGTGTGTGTGTTACTGGACAGAGTATGTGACTGGACAGAGTGTGTGTGACTGGACAGAGTATGTGACTGGACAGAGTGTGTGTTACTGGACAGAGTATGTGACTGGACAGAGTGCGTGTGACTGGACAGAGTGTGTGTGACTGGACAGAGTATGTGACTGGACAGAGTGTGTGTTACTGGACAGAGTATGTGACTGGACAGAGTGAGTGTTACTGGACAGAGTATGTGACTGGACAGAGTTTGTGTTACTGGACAGAGTGTGTGTGACTGGACAGTGTATGTGACTGGACAGAGTGTGTGTTACTGGACAGAGTATGTGACTGGACAGAGTGAGTGTGACTGGACAGAGTATGTGACTGGACAGAGTGTGTGTTACTGGACAGAGTGTGTGTGACTGGACAGAGTATGTGACTGGACAGAGTGTGTGTTACTGGACAGATTATGTGACTGGACAGAGTGTGTGTGACTGGACAGTGTGTGTGTTACTGGACAGAGTGTGTGACTGGACAGAGTGTGTGTGACTGGACAGAATATGTGACTGGACATTGTGTGTATTACTGGACAGTGTGTGTGTGACTGGACAGAGTGTGTGACTGGACAGAGTATGTGACTGGACAGAGTGTGTGTGACTGGATAGAGTGCGTGACTGGACAGTGTGTGTGTTACTGGACAGAGTGTGTGTGACTGGACAGAGTATGTGACTGGACAGAGTGTGTGTGACTGGACAGTGTGTGTGTTACTGGACAGAGTGTGTGACTGGACAGAGTGTGTGTTACTGGACAGAGTATGTGACTGGACAGTGTGTGTGACTGGACAGTGTGTGTGTTACTGGACAGTGTGTGTGACTGGACAGAATGTGTGTTACTGGACAGAGTGTGTGACTGGACAGAGTGTGTGTGACTGGACAGAGTATGTGACTGGACAGAGTGTGTGACTGGACAGAGTGTGTGTGACTGGACAGAGTGTGTGACTGGACAGTGTGTGTTTGACTGGACAGAGTGTGTGACTGGACAGAGTGTGTGTGACTGGACAGAGTATGTGACTGGACAGAGTGTGTGACTGGACAGAGTGTGTGTGACTGGACAGAGTGTGTGACTGGACAGTGTGTGTTTGACTGGACAGAGTGTGTGACTGGACAGTGTGTGTGTTACTGGACAGAGTGTGTGTGACTGGACAGTGTATGTGTTACTGGACAGAGTGTGTGTGACTGGACAGAGTATGTGACTGTACAGAATGTGTGTGACTGGACAGTGTGTGTGTTACTGGACAGAGTATGTGACTGGACAGAGTGTGTGTGACTGGACAGAGTATGTGACTGGACAGAGTGTGTGTTACTGGACAAAGTATGTGACTGGACAGAGTGCGTGTGACTGGACAGAGTATGTGACTGGACAGAGTGTGTGTTACTGGACAGAGTGTGTGTGACTGGACAGTGTGTGTGTTACTGGACAGAGTGTGTGACTGGACAGAGTGTGTGTTACTGGACAGAGTGTGTGTGACTGGACAGTGTGTGTGTGACTGGACAGAGTGTGTGTTACTGGACAGAATATGTGACTGGACAGAGTGTGTGACTGGACAGAGTGTGTGTTACTGGACATAGTGTGTGTGACTGGACAGAGTATGTGATTGGACAGAGTGTGTGTGACTGGACAGTGTGTGTGTTACTGGACAGAGTATGTGACTGGACAGAGTATGTGACTGGACAGAGTGTGTGTGACTGGACAGTGTGTGTGTTACTGGACAGAGTATGTGACTGGAGAGAGTATGTGACTGGACAGAGTGTGTGTTACTGGACAGAGTATGTGACTGGACAGAGTGCGTGTGACTGGACAGAGTGTGTGTGACTGGACAGAGTATGTGACTGGACAGAGTGTGTGTTACTGGACAGAGTATGTGACTGGACAGAGTGTGTGTTACTGGACAGAGTATGTGACTGGACAGAGTGAGTGTTACTGGACAGAGTGTGTGTGACTGGACAGTGTATGTGACTGGACAGAGTGTGTGTTACTGGACAGAGTATGTGACTGGACAGAGTGTGTGTTACTGGACAGAGTATGTGACTGGACAGAGTGAGTGTGACTGGACAGAGTATGTGACTGGACAGAGTGTGTGTTACTGGACAGAGTATGTGACTGGACAGAGTGAGTGTGACTGGACAGAGTATGTGACTGGACAGAGTGTGTGTTACTGGACAGAGTGTGTGTGACTGGACAGAGTATGTGACTGGACAGAGTGTGTGTTACTGGACAGATTATGTGACTGGACAGAGTGTGTGTGACTGGACAGAGTGCGTGACTGGACAGTGTGTGTGTTACTGGACAGAGTGTGTGTGACTGGACAGAGTATGTGACTGGACAGAGTGTGTGTGACTGGACAGTGTGTGTGTTACTGGACAGAGTGTGTGACTGGACAGAGTGTGTGTTACTGGACAGAGTATGTGACTGGACAGTGTGTGTGACTGGACAGTGTGTGTGTTACTGGACAGTGTGTGTGACTGGACAGAGTGTGTGTGACTGGACAGAGTGTGTGACTGGACAGTGTGTGTGTGACTGGACAGAGTGTGTGACTGGACAGTGTGTGTGTGACTGGACAGTGTGTGTATTACTGGACAGTGTGTGTGTGACTGGACAGAGTGTGTGACTGGACAGAATGTGTGTGACTGGACAGAGTTTGTGTGACTGGACAGTGTGTGTATGTGACTGGACAGAGTGTGTGTTACTGGACAGAGTATGTGACTGGACAGAGTGTGTGTTACTGGACAGAGTATGTGACTGGACAGAGTGAGTGTGACTGGACAGAGTATGTGACTGGACAGAGTGTGTGTTACTGGACAGAGTATGTGACTGGACAGAGTGAGTGTGACTGGACAGAGTATGTGACTGGACAGAGTGTGTGTTACTGGACAGAGTGTGTGTGACTGGACAGAGTATGTGACTGGACAGAGTGTGTGTTACTGGACAGATTATGTGACTGGACAGAGTGTGTGACTGGACAGAGTGTGTGTGACTGGACAGAGTGTGTGACTGGACAGTGTGTGTTTGACTGGACAGAGTGTGTGACTGGACAGTGTGTGTGTTACTGGACAGAGTGTGTGTGACTGGACAGTGTATGTGTTACTGGACAGAGTGTGTGTGACTGGACAGAGTATGTGACTGGACAGAATGTGTGTGACTGGACAGTGTGTGTGTTACTGGACAGAGTATGTGACTGGACAGAGTGTGAGTGACTGGACAGAGTATGTGACTGGACAGAGTGTGTGTTACTGGACAAAGTATGTGACTGGACAGAGTGCGTGTGACTGGACAGAGTATGTGACTGGACAGAGTGTGTGTTACTGGACAGAGTGTGTGTGACTGGACAGTGTGTGTGTTACTGGACAGAGTGTGTGACTGGACAGAGTGTGTGTTACTGGACAGAGTGTGTGTGACTGGACAGTGTGTGTGTGACTGGACAGAGTGTGTGTTACTGGACAGAATATGTGACTGGACAGAGTGTGTGACTGGACAGAGTGTGTGTTACTGGACATAGTGTGTGTGACTGGACAGAGTATGTGATTGGAAAGAGTGTGTGTGACTGGACAGTGTGTGTGTTACTGGACAGAGTATGTGACTGGACAGAGTATGTGACTGGACAGAGTGTGTGTGACTGGACAGTGTGTGTGTTACTGGACAGAGTATGTGACTGGAGAGAGTATGTGACTGGACAGAGTGTGTGTTACTGGACAGAGTATGTGACTGGACAGAGTGCGTGTGACTGGACAGAGTGTGTGTGACTGGACAGAGTATGTGACTGGACAGAGTGTGTGTTACTGGACAGAGTATGTGACTGGACAGAGTGTGTGTTACTGGACAGAGTATGTGACTGGACAGAGTGAGTGTTACTGGACAGAGTATGTGACTGGACAGAGTTTGTGTTAATGGACAGAGTGTGTGTGACTGGACAGTGTATGTGACTGGACAGAGTGTGTGTTACTGGACAGAGTATGTGACTGGACAGAGTGTGTGTTACTGGACAGAGTATGTGACTGGACAGAGTGAGTGTGACTGGACAGAGTATGTGACTGGACAGAGTGTGTGTTACTGGACAGAGTATGTGACTGGACAGAGTGAGTGTGACTGGACAGAGTATGTGACTGGACAGAGTGTGTGTTACTGGACAGAGTGTGTGTGACTGGACAGAGTATGTGACTGGACAGAGTGTGTGTTACTGGACAGATTATGTGACTGGACAGAGTGTGTGTGACTGGACAGAGTGCGTGACTGGACAGTGTGTGTGTTACTGGACAGAGTGTGTGTGACTGGACAGAGTATGTGACTGGACAGAGTGTGTGTGACTGGACAGTGTGTGTGTTACTGGACAGAGTGTGTGACTGGACAGAGTGTGTGTTACTGGACAGAGTATGTGACTGGACAGTGTGTGTGACTGGACAGTGTGTGTGTTACTGGACAGTGTGTGTGACTGGACAGAGTGTGTGTGACTGGACAGAGTGTGTGACTGGACAGTGTGTGTGTGACTGGACAGAGTGTGTGACTGGACAGTGTGTGTGTGACTGGACAGTGTGTGTATTACTGGACAGTGTGTGTGTGACTGGACAGAGTGTGTGACTGGACAGAATGTGTGTGACTGGACAGAGTTTGTGTGACTGGACAGTGTGTGTATGTGACTGGACAGAGTGTGTGTTACTGGACAGAGTATGTGACTGGACAGAGTGTGTGTTACTGGACAGAGTATGTGACTGGACAGAGTGAGTGTGACTGGACAGAGTATGTGACTGGACAGAGTGTGTGTTACTGGACAGAGTATGTGACTGGACAGAGTGAGTGTGACTGGACAGAGTATGTGACTGGACAGAGTGTGTGTTACTGGACAGAGTGTGTGTGACTGGACAGAGTATGTGACTGGACAGAGTGTGTGTTACTGGACAGATTATGTGACTGGACAGAGTGTGTGTGACTGGACAGTGTGTGTGTTACTGGACAGAGTGTGTGACTGGACAGAGTGTGTATGACTGGACAGAATATGTGACTGGACAGTGTGTGTATTACTGGACAGTGTGTGTGTGACTGGACAGAGTGTGTGACTGGACAGAGTATGTGACTGGACAGAGTGTGTGTGACTGGACAGAGTGCGTGACTGGACAGTGTGTGTTTTACTGGACAGAGTGTGTGACTGGACAGAGTGTGTGTGACTGGACAGTGTGTGTGTTACTGGACAGAGTGTGTGACTGGACAGAGTGTGTGTTACTGGACAGAGTATGTGACTGGACAGTGTGTGTGACTGGACAGTGTGTGTGTTACTGGACAGTGTGTGTGACTGGACAGAGTGTGTGACTGGACAGAGTATGTGACTGGACAGAGTGTGTGACTGGACAGAGTGTGTGTGACTGGACAGAGTGTGTGACTGGACAGTGTGTGTTTGACTGGACAGAGTGTGTGACTGGACAGAGTATGTGACTGGACAGAGTGCATGACTGGACAGTGTGTGTGTTACTGGACAGAGTGTGTGTGACTGGACAGAGTATGTGACTGGACAGAGTGTGTGTGACTGGACAGAGTGTGTGTTACTGGACAGAGTATGTGACTGGACAGAGTGTGTGTTACTGGACAGAGTATGTGACTGGACAGAGTATGTGACTGGACAGAGTGAGTGTTACTGGACAGAGTATGTGACTGGACAGAGTTTGTGTTAATGGACAGAGTGTGTGTGACTGGACAGTGTATGTGACTGGACAGAGTGTGTGTTACTGGACAGAGTATGTGTCTGGACAGAGTGTGTGTTACTGGACAGAGTATGTGACTGGACAGAGTGAGTGTGACTGGACAGAGTATGTGACTGGACAGAGTGTGTGTTACTGGACAGAGTATGTGACTGGACAGAGTGAGTGTGACTGGACAGAGTATGTGACTGGACAGAGTGTGTGTTACTGGACAGAGTGTGTGTGACTGGACAGAGTATGTGACTGGACAGAGTGTGTGTTACTGGACAGATTATGTGACTGGACAGAGTGTGTGTGACTGGACAGTGTGTGTGTTACTGGACAGAGTGTGTGACTGGACAGAGTGTGTGTGACTGGACAGAATATGTGACTGGACAGTGTGTGTATTACTGGACAGTGTGTGTGTGACTGGACAGAGTGTGTGACTGGACAGAGTATGTGACTGGACAGAGTGTGTGTGACTGGACAGAGTGCGTGACTGGACAGTGTGTGTGTTACTGGACAGAGTGTGTGTGACTGGACAGAGTATGTGACTGGACAGAGTGTGTGTGACTGGACAGTGTGTGTGTTACTGGACAGAGTGTGTGACTGGACAGAGTGTGTGTTACTGGACAGAGTATGTGACTGGACAGTGTGTGTGACTGGACAGTGTGTGTGTTACTGGACAGTGTGTGTGACTGGACAGAGTGAGTGTTACTGGACAGAGTATGTGACTGGACAGAGTTTGTGTTAATGGACAGAGTGTGTGTGACTGGACAGTGTATGTGACTGGACAGAGTGTGTGTTACTGGACAGAGTATGTGACTGGACAGAGTGACTGTGACTGGACAGAGTATGTGACTTGACAGAGTGTGTGTTACTGGACAGAGTGTGTGTGACTGGACAGAGTGAGTGTGACTGGACAGAGTATGTGACTGGACAGAGTGTGTTTTACTGGACAGAGTGTGTGTGACTGGACAGAGTATGTGACTGGACAGAGTGTGTGTTACTGGACAGATTATGTGACTGGACAGAGTGTGTGTGACTGGACAGTGTGTGTGTTACTGGACAGAGTGTGTGACTGGACAGAGTGTGTGTGACTGGACAGAATATGTGACTGGACAGTGTGTGTATTACTGGACAGTGTGTGTGTGACTGGACAGAGTGTGTGACTGGACAGAGTATGTGACTGGACAGAGTGTGTGTGACTGGACAGAGTGCGTGACTGGACAGTGTGTGTGTTACTGGACAGAGTGTGTGTGACTGGACAGAGTATGTGACTGGACAGAGTGTGTGTGACTGGACAGTGTGTGTGTTACTGGACAGAGTGTGTGACTGGACAGAGTGTGTGTTACTGGACAGAGTATGTGACTGGACAGTGTGTGTGACTGGACAGTGTGTGTGTTACTGGACAGAGTGTGTGACTGGACAGAGTGTGTGTGACTGGACAGAGTATGTGACTGGACAGAGTGTGTGACTGGACAGAGTGTGTGTGACTGGACAGTGTGTGTTTGACTGGACAGAGTGTGTGACTGGACAGTGTGTGTGTGACTGGACAGAGTGTGTGACTGGACAGAGTGTGTGTGACTGGACAGAGTGTGTGACTGGACAGTGTGTGTGTGACTGGACAGAGTGTGTGACTGGACAGTGTGTGTATTACTGGACAGAGTGTGTGTGACTGGACAGAGTGTGTGACTGGACAGTGTGTGTGTGACTGGACAGAGTTTGTGTGACTGGACAGTGTGTGTGTGTTACTGGACAGAGTATGTGACTGGACAGAGTGTGTGACTGGACAGTGTGTGTGTGACTGGACAGAGTGTGTGACTGGACAGTGTGTGTGTGACTGGACAGAGTGTGTGTGTTACTGGACAGAGTGTGTGTAACTGAACAGTGTGTGGAAATGGACAGTGTGTGTATAAATGGACAGAGTGTGTGTAACACACACACACACACACACACACACACAGTCACTCACACACTATAAATGTCACATTGTGACACAGTTGAAGGTGGGGGCGTGACTAGAGCAGGTGGCATGGTTTAAAGTGAAGGGGGACACGGCCAGAGCTAAGGGGCACGGCTAGTGTTGAGGAGGCGTGACTAGAGTGAAAGGGGCGTGCCTAATTCGAGAGGGGCGTGTTTACCGGCGTCATTTGATCCTTCCTTGGCTCTTTAACGGAATGAAGGATGAAGTTAGTGAATGGGGCTCTGGAGCTCGTGTCGCTGGCGGTGCGGAGGGAAAGAGTACGTTGAGACAGCGCGGGTCGAGGGAGAATGCGGGCTCCGGAGCGGAGGGTTGTGTTGCGAAAGCTGCGACTCTGAGTCTGAATCTCTCGGGGCTCTGCGCACTCACTGCAGCCGCGATGTGATGATGATGATGCGTCGCCGACTGGAAGCTCGGAGCAGCGGAGTATAGAGAAACTCGGCCACAAGGTCAGTAACTCTAAACCGTGTTGTGCTTGGGTTAGTGTGTGCAGTTAGCTCCAGTTTGAGGTCCCAGGAGCAGGCAGCGAGGTGTAGCTTTAGCTGAGACCACCCGAGTGCTCTGGTGGTGTGGGGTAAAGTGGGGGGCACACACCTGTGTGCAGTGACCATTTTTGGACGAGAAAGAATGGCTTGGGGGAGGGGAGGGGCGGGCAGTGGATGAGCTGATTCATCCAGACACATGCTGCAGCTTTTAGGTCCTGTGTTAGAGGTCAGAGGGTCTCAGTGTTGATGTTGTTTACACTGCATGAACCAGGTTGAAGAGTGACTGTGCTCAGAGTTAAGCTTTTGTCTCCCTCTTTGCCCCTTGGACAGTCCTGGCCTGACCTATAGTATACGTTATTACATTATCATGACAATGAATGCAGTGGTCACTAGTCTCACTCTCATGATTCTACTGGCCTGGGGTGTCCAGGAGAGAGAGAGAGAAGTGTTTCATTCTTGCCAGTTGTATGGTCACTTGACCCCAATACTACTTTGTGTGTTGTGTGTTTGTGTGTGTGTGTGTGTGGGAGAGAGAGTCATCTTGGTCGTCTGTCACAGACAAGGAGATTTCCTCTTTGGTCACTTGTCCAGTGTATGATAAATCTTCCTCCCTTGTCCAGTGACTGTTTTCCTGTTGTTCCGCGCTGGTCAATTTTACGGTCATTTGTCCAGCAAGGAAGGGTTTTGTGGTCATAAAGAAGGCAGAAAAGTTGGACATGGGTCACTACCTTGGTCTCTTATTGAGCTTTGCTCACTTTAAATGAAGGAGGCTATGTAAATGCAGGTCTTGGTCACTTCTCATGGAGAGAGAATTATGTCCCTTGGTCTTTTTCATGGCCTTGAAGTGTTTCATAGGGAGTGTGTGCTGTTGACAGAGAGAGTGAATAGTTTCCCGTTGGTCAGTTTCATGGTCACTTGTCCGGTTCTCCTGGCCTTGACTAAAGGCTGACACTTTGTACTTTAGCAAGTAGAACGACATAAAGTGAACTGCTTTTTTGAGTTTGCTCACTGTTTAACCTTAGGGTGGCCACTCATTCACAAAGAGGATGCCTGGATTACCTTTAAACTCTGACCAAACCCAGTCTACACTGCTGCTGTGACCGCTTCACAATGGGGTTTTAAAGAAAGCTTAATGTAGACATCAAATGCCAATAGACTTTTTGCTAGCTGCTTTAACAAGTCTACATCTTGAAGGTTTCATGTAGTGTCAGAACACACACACACACACACAAGCATATTTCCTGCAAGGTCTCCATGCCTTGTAAACAGCTTTTCAGTAGCATCTAACATTGTCTGAACTCTGTACTGAGTTTGCAGCTTAAGTTTTGGTCAAAAAATGGAAGCATATAAAGACTACTGCAGCCAGCTAAATGCTAGCACACATAGGAACAATCTCATCCTGCACAAAGCACTGCAGAGAAAGCAGCTAAAATATGATTTCACACCCTATTATGAGCTAACTATCTTCATTTGTCTTAAAATATTATTGCTTTCTTGGGGTGGCATCAGATGTGGCTTGTGATTTAGCTCTGGGTTTACTTTATGAGCCAGAAAAATAAAAACTTCTTTGATTGGCTATCATGCTAAATAGCAGTTGATGCTAAAGGCTAAAATAACTATAACAATCAATAAACTATATGTTGCATGGTACATGTGAGAATGGGGGAGTGTGCTTTTGTCGGACAGCGTTGAAAATGTTTACACCTCATCACTATGGAATGTCTAAGACTATATTTACAACTCCTGTTGATAATGAGGGTGGCCGCTTTGCAGTAGCCTGTTATTAGCTTGTGTGCACTGCTTCCTTTACAGCAGAGGAGGACAAGAATTAAAGAGAGAAAAGACTGAGAGTGGAGCCGAAGAGACGCAGTAGGGACAGTATCAAAAGGCTTTTCAGGAGCCTCCATACTTCATCTGCAGCTGTTCACTGCTCGTGTGCACCATGATGGGCTGCACACAGTGCCTATTTATGCTAGCGCTAAGTGCATTTTAGCCTGCAACAGATGTTCATTTTCAGTGTGCTATATTTAGCAACGTTCTAAGGTGTAAATCTCATTCGTACGAACTAATGGATTGTAATATTACTATGTTCAGTATCTGTGACACAGCAAATTAGTGAAGTTTTAAAGTGTTTTTGTGTAACATTTAATCTAATGCAAAATTCAAACTTTATCCCAATCTTTTGTCATTTTACAGTAACTGTTCCATAGTATTAAAAAATTTTCTCACTGTGTCTGCATGTGTTTCCTCCGGGTGACTGTCTATGAGGAGTTTGGTGTGTTTTCCCTGTGTCTGCGTGGGTTTCCTCCGGGTGACTGTCTGTGAGGAGTTTGGTGTGTTTTCCCTGTGTCTGCGTGGGTTTCCTCTGGGTGACTGTCTGTGTGGAGTTTGGTGTTTTTTCCCTGTGTCTGCGTGGGTTTCCTCCGGGTGACTGTCTGTGTGGAGTTTGGTGTGTTTTCCCTGTGTCTGCGTGGGTTTCCTCCGGGTGCTCCGGTTTCCTCCCACAGTCCAAAAACACACATTTGTAGGTGGATTGGCGACTCAAAAGTGTCCATAGGTGTGAGTGTGTGAATGAATGTGTGAGTGTGTGTGTTGCCCTGTGAAGGACTGGCGCCCCCTTCAGGGTGTATTCCCAATGATTCCAGGTCGGCTCTGGACCCACCATGACCCTGAACTGGATAAGGGTTACAGATAATGAATGAATGGATGGATTATATTCAACTAAAGACAATCTAAAAATGAAGTATTATTACACTACTATACTTCATTACACTAGGGTTAGGGTTACACTAACACAAAATCACCATCTTTAACTCACGTATTTTCGGGTACAATATTATCCCCAAGAACCAAACAGATCCATCAAATCCTTCTGCAGCACTTTTTCCTGATGGAGCTCATAACGAATGCAGCGCCCAATAAATGTTGTGCCACAATTCCGCCTTCAGTATCGATTCTAAATAAATTTAAAGCCGATGCCTTCTGCCACTGATTTAAATATGATATCACTGTACATTCACTGTGCAACATCTGTTTCAGCTGCACACGTCATTTGTGAGTACCTCAGCCAAAAGAGAAGAGGCTGCGGCTATTGAGAGGAGTCTCTGTGCCATTGTTTTAGTGAACAGTCACAAAGTTACACATGTTTAACGCTCTGTCAGCTCTCCAGCACCAAACGTTATACAGTGGTCATAAACTGCGGCCCAGGCACCGAATGGAAACTTTGTTGCTGACTAAAGAAACAGACCCAAAAGCAGTCTGAGTTTTAGTGTGTGTGTGTGTGTGTGTGGTGGCTCTCTTCAGCTCCCAGTGTGAGATATATGGGCTACACTGGAGTAGATAGTTGGAGGGTTCAGAGATTACATGCTACTGCCTTTAGTACAGCTGTGTATGTGGAAGGAAAGATGCATATCACATGCTCTCGTGAACACACACACACACACCGCAGACTGACCCAGATCCACACACTTTTTTCCTGCTGATTTGAGTAATTGGGATTAAATGCCAGACTATTAGGAAAGCAGTTGTATCCTGACAGGGACACTCCAGAAAATTAGCAGCGTCTGATTGGATGATATCACTTACATCACCACCGCAGAGATTGCTTTGTGTCTGTGTGTATAATGTTTACATTTTCACACAGACAAGATGTATTGAAGCAGTTGTACTGATTTATATTCTGTTCCTGAGGAAGAGATTCGTTGGGTGGATCTTTTTTCAGTGTGTGTGGGTGTGGACGCATGACTCCATGAGAATGAGAGCATGGAATAATAGAGAAGTTTCAGCTCGAATGAACGATGCACTGGAGAATACTCTGTGCTTCAGATTTGGACCTTAGTGACCCCCACACACTCTCTCACCTACTTAGCTCACTTGCAGCCGCCTAGCTGGAGAGAAGTGTGTGTGTGTGTGTGTGTGTGTGTGTGTGTGTGTGTGTGTGTGTGTGTGTGTGTGTGTACCAGATGCATTAGGCTGTGACTTTTAAAGGCAAGATCAGTTACTGGACGCATTCTGAAGCTTGTGATTCGCCCTGTCACTGACACACTCTCACCTGTGCACAATTTCTCACACTCACACAGTCATTCACACACTCACATATGTATGTTTGGACTGTAGGAGAAAACCAAAGCACCTGGAGGAAACCCACACAGACACAGGGAGAATACACCACACTCATCAGAGACAGTGACGCGAGAAGAGTATCCTACCCAGGACCCCGAGACCCTGTAGCTCGGTTTATCGTGATAAAAAATGCTAAAATAACAGGTAGCGTAGCAGGTAGTGTCTCTGTCACAGCTCCGGGTGACTGTCTGTGAGGAGTGTGGTGTGTTCTCCCTGTGTCTGCGTGGGTTTCCTCCGGGTGACTGTCTGTGAGGAGTGTGGTGTGTTCTCCCTGTGTCTGCGTGGGTTTCCTCCAGGTGACTGTCTGTGAGGAGTGTGGTGTGTTCTCCCTGTGTCTGCATGTGTTTTCTCCGGGTGACTGTCTGTGAGGAGTGTGGTGTGTTCTCTCTGTGTTTGCGTGGGTTTCCTCCGGGTGACTGTCTGTGAGGAGTGTGGTGTGTTCTCCCTGTGTCTGCGTGGGTTTTCTCCAGGTGACTGTCTGTGAGGAGTGTGGTGTGTTCTCTCTGTGTCTGCGTGGGTTTTCTCCGGGTGCTCCGGTTTCCTCCCATGCTCCAAAATCACACATTGTTAGGTGGATTGGAGACTCAAAATTGTTCGTAGGTGTGAGTGTGTGAGTGAATATACGAGTGTGTGTCTGGCGCCCCCTCCAGGGTGTATTTCAGCCTTGTGTCCAGTGATTCCGGATGTGCTCCGGACCCACCACCGCCCTGAACTGGATAAGCGCTTACAGACAATGAATGAATGAATAATTAACATATTTTGCATTATTTTTTGATAGAGATAGATAGATACTTTATTGATCCCGAGACATAAGTACCATTGAGATAAGAGTAACATATAAATAAGAGATAATGACAAAGCTAAATAATGAATATTAAATAAAAAGTAAAAGTATAAATATAAAATAAAATAGAATATAAAATCTAAAAATAGAAAAAGAAAAATATATTTGTGAACTAATGGTTTATGTGTTTAAAGTCTTATAGGCCTTAGACTTGGACGGATGAGTGTGTGCGAGTGTCAGAAGGTGTTGCTGTGTTTGTGGACAGAGTGTAGGAGAGGGGGGGGCATTTCAGCGAGCTGTCATGCTTGTTTACTCTGTAGAGGTGAATCTGGAGGTCTCACTTATCCCTCATCTGTTTACAGAGTGGACGAAGATCTGAGAGAGAGAGAGAGAGAGAGAGAGAGAGAGAGAGAGAGGCGTAGTTGTCAGCAGCAGGATTCAGTGGTGTGCTGGAGGTGGGCGGCCCACATCATGAAATGTAGCTCCGGCTGTTTGGGTGGAAACTCTGTAGTGCAATTTTGTGCATGAATTTGGAGCATGGCTCAGCAGCATCTTTCTGCTTACAGCTGCAAAATAAAGCCCTGCTAGAAATAGATGGGGAACATGAGGAGATCCTCCATTTGAAGATTCATTTCAAAACCTCCTGTAGTTTTTTTACTTCTTATTATTATTATTATTATTTTTTATTATTATCGTTACACTTATATAGCGCCTTTCTAGACACCCAAGGACGCTTTACAATCTACACTGCTCAGAACGCTCAATTCACACACACTGGCGAGAAGCGGCAGCCAAACGCGCACAGCGTACTCTCAACCAGAAACGACCGTCCACCTGGAGGACTGCATCGGGCACTAGGGTTTAACCCAGGACAGAGCGCCAATCCATATCTGGGCTCACACATACAGACATTCATTCACACACCAGGACAGTTATTAGAGAAGCCAATTCACCTACCCTCCATGTTTTTGGACTGTGGGAGGAAACCGGAGCCCCCGGAGGAAACCCACGCAGACACGGGGAGAACATGGAAACTCCACCCAGATGGGACTTGAACCCAAGATCCCAGCGCTGGGAGGCGAACGTGCTAACCACCAAGCCATCTTAGTGGGGAACAGTTGTCAACAGTTCATGGGAACATCGCTAATATCATGCATCCTTGAATCTCTAGCATGTGTCCTGTCCTCTCTGTTTTAAACAACAGCTCGGGTGTAAAGCCCCTCGTTCCCCGGGACATTAGAAGATCTCTGCCAAACAGGCTTCACAAACAAATGGATTATTTGCACCATCCTGTTGTATTTGGCAATGCTGGTGGACAGGGACAGAGCTAACAGAAGTGACCCCTCCTTTTGTCCCTGCACGCCAAACCTCTCAAACCTCATGTCTCGGCCGTGCGACGAGTCTGTACACCACTGGACGAGGAGTTCTGGTCAGTAAGTGGAACCTGTTCTGTAATTTGCCGCAGGGCTATAGTTAGGAGGCAGCTAATTGCAGAGCGCCACATGGCAGTGTTGTGGTGCTGTAAGTTGCTCCACCTCCAGCTCCACGTCCAGCCCCAGCTCCTTTCCTGCAGCCTGCTTTTATTCGGTTCTGCAGAGCAACCAAAACCCTTCTAAAGTTATGGCTTTTACATCAGCGAGGAGATTTGAACTGTTTGTTGTGGGGACATGGAGTTGAGATGAAGATATTTTTTTAGGAGGAGGGAGCACTTAACAAGACCACGGCGTAATTTTCTATTGTTGTGTTACATTATTGAGCCTTTGATCTAGTTTGCGCTGGCATGCAGAGTGGAGTTAAAGTTGGATAGATGGTAGCTGCGGTTAGGCATTGAGTAGTTTGTTCTTCAGGCTGTTTATTAAAATCCAGACTGAGCAAGACTCCCTCTCTCTCTCTCTCTCATCTCCTCAGCTCTCTCCGGCTCTTTATAATGGCCAGTGTGTCCCTGCCAGGTGTTTCTAACTGAAAGCGCACCGACAGGTCATCAGAGCCCACTCGAGTATGAGTCTGTTTGTAAATATTATTCCTCAGTGTGTGTTCTTGCAAGTTCTTACGTCCTCATATTCTTCATTGGCTTTATCTTTTTTTGCCAAATATTATTTTCTGTTATTGAAGAACATAAATGCCAAGAACGGAGAAAGTTTCAGGGTGTTGTTCTAGACCCACCTCGAATAACTAGGACGCTTCGGCTCATGATTCGCCAACGAGAACCACCTGAAAATTCTCTCCTGCGAGGTGACTTCTCAAGAACATCATTCCGTAGATTATAAATCCATACTTTGTGTTCTTGCTACCGAGGAATAGCCATAGTTTGGTCCGAAGTTTATTAACTCACCAGGGAGGCAGGGCAAGGCTGGCAGTGTGGCTGCAGTGATCCCTTTCAGTGCTTTACGCCACACCATTGTCGCCTAATTATTCCACAGTTTGGGAAATAACCCATCATCAAAAATTCAGCAAATTAACTACACAGCAGTTCTAAGGTTCTTGCTCCCCCTCCTGTTTGTGTTCATTCAGAAGCGGTGTGTTTGAGGAAGAAGCCGACTGTAGCTTGTTGGTGGATGAAGTGTAACTTGTCCGTAGGTGTTTATTCACTGATTGAATCACCACAGAGACTCATTTGTAACTCGAGCTGTTTAGTTTTTACAGTTTCGCTCTGTGTTTACTTTCATGGAATGTGGGCGCTCAGCTGAATTTGGAGTCTGTTACTCCTTAAGTAACCTGTAACAGCACAAACAAGTCAGTGTTACCCACGTATGGATCAGGAATAGAGCACCATCGTCATCTCTTTTCATGCTTTTCACAGTTTGGAGTCTATCCACCGTCCCAACACCTCCAGATGCAGTTTGAGAGAGAGGGAGAATGCCTGAGCCTGTTCAA